>NC_057801.1:525723577-525746266 GCF_018294505.1 Triticum aestivum
GGAAGGGGGGAAAGTAGTGGGGATAGTTGTATAGCATGAATCTAGGGCGTGGTTCAAAGAGGAAAGGAAGGGGGGAAAGTTGTATAGAATGAATCTAGGACATGGTTCAAAGAGGAAAAGAAGGGGGGAAAGTACTAGTACAGACTGGCTATCCAGCACCTACGTTGGTTGAAAAGGGAAAACAAAGACAAACGCAGTACGCACATCTATAATGAACTGGTCTTTTTGTTTTGGGGGACAAGGCTGTAGAGTTTGAGCAGGACTAGATTTGCTGCGCTCACATAGGGAAAGGTGTCTAAAGATAACAGAACTCGGACCAACACAAATATGCTCCTTGGTTGTTTGTTCATTGTTGCAACAGACTGTGCATCACCCCTTCATACATCGGTAGATGCACATGGTGATGGTGAGTCCATTGTCCCGTGCAACTCTTTAGCTATTGTTAATCTAAGGCCCTGTTTGGTTAAAAAGTCCTAGGACTTTTTTTAGTCCCAACTAAAAAGTCCCTAGTCCCTACCTGCTTGGTTCCAAGGACTATACATGGACTAGAGGTTATTAAATGACATGCTAAAAGACCATGTCACCCCTAGTAATGAACTCATAGAGATAAGGTGCGATGCGGGGCAGGGGAAAGTGTTGGAAAAAGTCCCAAAAAGACTCTCCCTCGGGGTCTTCTTTCTTTAGTCCCAAATGCCCACTTTTAGTCCCCAACGTTTGGTTTAGATGGGACTGAAAGGGACTTTTTTTAGTCCCTACACCAAAAAGTCCCTGTAAACAAACACCCTCTAATAATGCCGCTGGAAAATTGATGCAATGCCACAGCTAAAAGCAAATTACATGTTTAACGAATTTTATTGTTAATATAATCTCTCTGTTAATATGAATCAATGCCACCGTTTGAGAAATGCTACTGTCTTGCTTTCTTTCCCATTTAGATAAGTTAGATGCTTCTTTTTGTTGGCTTTTGTGTCATTCACCATTATTGACCACTTGTTGTTTCCTTTGCACCTCTGTGTAAACAGGGTTATCTACTTCACCTCGTTGCTATTGTGACCTTTTGTTGCACTGCACAAAACACTTTTGTTTTAAAAGTGTTTTGTGCAGTTCAACCAAAATGTCACACCGACAACGTTGCTTGAATGTTGATCTTAGTGAAACTGGACAAGAGGAGATCTTATTTCCTATCCGTGTTGGCAAATTTGGTTCAGATCTTCTTATTGTGAGTGGTTTGAATTCCCCGTCATGAGAGGTCAGTACTAGCCTTCTTTCACATGCATGATTGTGCAGCGTGCTTTCATATGTTGTGCTACTTGTATGGTAATGTTGCTTGATTTTAGTGAACTGCACAAATGGAGACAATACTTTCAATCTGTATGTGCACCGTAATATCCCATTGAGGTAAGATAAGGATATTGCACAACTTTTGGCCTGTATTTTGCCACTCTCATCAGAAAATTAATGTCGTTGTTTAGTGCTATACTTGTGCTCCCTAATTGACATGCCAAATCTTACATTGAAGGCGAAGCTTATCTCTTATTGAACCAAGTGATGAAGGGGCAGAACAAGCAGAAGAAAAACAAAAATCAACTCCCGGTGCTGTAGTGAAGCACTGGAACTGCGATGACGCAAGTAATGATATAGTTTTGCATCTTAATTTATTGCCATGGCTGGAACGAGCAATTGTTTTGCCACTGATTTGATGCCACTCTTAATGTAATATGTAATTATCTCTACTTGTGCAAACAGGGATCTTCTTTGAAGATACCATATATTTTAGTTGAACTGCACAAGAAGATGTTGGAAACATTAAACTAATCGAGGAGTATATAGTAAGCATGGCAACCACAGTAGATAACAACAGATGGTTCCGGAGAAGTGCTTGATCTGTATGCTCTACACAATAAGCCTCCTGACAAAGGTTGCTACTCACCCACGGATTTCATCCATCTGATTGAGCTTTGTCATCTCTATTGCTGTTGTGCTACTGTTTAGATACTGTCATGAGAAAGTGGTATTGTCCTTGAGAAGTGCTTGACATGTGCTGTTTTAAATATTTCCTTTCCTTTTTTCGAACAAATAGGGATGCTAGCATTTAGTTTTCCTCTTGTCTTTGCACAACAGGATCATCCTCCTCTGAAGAAGAATATGGAGTACGTGAAGTGACTAGTTTTGATTATGCCAGGATGAAGAAGCCCTGTCTATCTTCTCATCAGAAGGAGCAGTTGAAGGATGGTTACATTACTCCCCACAAGACCAAAATAACTTCAGCTCGTAAGGACTGACAGATCTCCATATCTTTTGCTGTGATGCGCAAGTACAATGTTGTTCTAGGATTCTTTCTGGTGAGTTCCATTTTTTTTAAAGTGTGCTCTACATGGACCATGTAGGTGCCTGTTTAAACTATCAATTCATAGTACAATTTGCTTTATACTAATCACTTATTTTGTATTTGTGCAAACAGGGGTGCTCATCTTGATTTCAATGGGAACTGCACAAAATGTTCATGAATACATCGAATCATTCATTTCCACCACAAGAAAGGAGGTGCCGATATGTTCAAGGCGTTGCAACATATAAAGGCGAAATCATACAAGCTACGCGTGAATTTGGTTGATTTTGGTGGAACTGCACAAAAAGAACAGCTGGTTTATTTAGCACGAGGTGCCATGTCAATGTCTGAACTGATAGCAAACGCTGCCCCTTCCACAATCGTATGCATTTGATATTTTGGAATGGGAAAACCTTGTCAAAGTTTGCTCATTGATGTACGCAAAACAACACGCATTTGACATTTCAGAATGGGACAACCTTGTCAAATTTTGCTCATTGATGTTAGCAAGAAGACATGCATTTGATATTTTCGAATGGGACGCCCTTTGCTGTCAGCAGCATCGATCGATTTTTCTTTATTTTTTAGTTGTGAAGTAAATATTGGCTCTGACATGTGATCGCTGAGATGCATAATCATCGATTGTTTTGAATGTTCTCTATGAATTGCCAGGCCTGTGTGTTTGATTGCAATGTACAAGAATGCTAAAAAGCAGCTCAAACTCTTTGTACCCCCTCTATTCCTTTTTACTTTGCATATTAGATTTATTTCAAGTCAGTTGATTATACATTGTGAATGTTCATAATTTTTTTGTAAAAGATTGGTCAAAGGAGAGATACTTTAAGTGCAGACAAAATTTGTATGCAGACTAAAAAGGACCGGATGGAGTACATGTGAAGCTGCTGCAAACAAGGTGATCACCCTGTGAATAATCCTAGTACGTATTGTTTTGCATGTTCATCCAATGCCAGTGATAAAAGAATTCAAACTAACCGAACTAAATTCATTCATACACGGTCGGATTTCATATAAACCTGCCGGATTTCATTACATTTCATACATTCTTCAATTAAAAAGGGGTGCACTATAAGTATAATTAATTAACCGAATCTTCCACCTGTGCCCGGCTGAGCCGAACAGAAGCTTATTTTGCAAGGGACTGAACTTCAGTGACTTAGCTGTAGGTGCAGTTGCGTAACTGACATGGGGCCTAGATGCCTTTTGGGCCCATGTGTCAGTGACCCAACTGCACCAGCAGTTAAGTAATTGAAGCAGCGTCCTTCTCCAACATAGCTCTCCGACTCCACGTCGCCGCCAAGAAGCTAATCGGCCATCAATGGTCAGCCCGCCTAGCTTGGCTTCAACCGGAGGGTAGCAGCGGTGGCCTTACTTGGACCCGAGCGACAGCGACCTACCGTGTTATACTCTTCCTCGTTTTCTGTGTGGCACGGCCTCGTTGGCAGTGATTTCTACTACGCAACCTTCTTCTTGTAGACGTTGTTGGGCCTCCAAGTGCAGTGGTTTGTAGGACAGTAGCAAATTTCCCTCAAGTAGATGACCTAAGGTTTATCAATCCGTGGGAGGCGTAGTTTGAAGATGGTCTCTCTCAAACAACCCTGCAACCAAATAACAAAAAGTCTCTTGTGTCCCCAAAACACCCAATACAATGGTAAATTGTATAGGTGCACTAGTTCGGTGAAGAGATGGTGATACGAGTGCAATATAGATGGTAGATATAGGTTTTTGTAATATGAAAATATAAAAACAGCAAGGTAACAAGTAATAAAAGTGAGCATAAACGGTATTGCAATGCTAGGAAACAAGGCCTAGGGTTCATACTTTCACTAGTGCAAGTTCTCTCAACAATAATAACATAATTGGATCATATAACTATGCCTCAACATGCAACAAAGAGTCACTCCAAAGTCACTAATGGCGGAGAACAAACAAAGAGATTATGGTAGGGTACGAAACGACCTCAAAGTTATCCTTTCTGATCAATCTATTCAAGAGTCCGTAATAAAATAACACGAAGTTATTATTTCCATTCGATCTATCATAGAGTTTGTACTAGAATAACACCATAAGACACAAATCAACCAAAACCCTAATATCACCTAAATACTCCAATGTCACCTCAAGTACCCGTGGGTATGATTATACGATATGCATCACACAATCTCAGATTCATCTATTAAACCAACAGATAGAACCTCAAAGAGTGCCCCAAAGTTTCTACTGGAGAGTCAAGACGAAAATGTTTGCCAACCCCTATGCATAAGTTCACAAGGTCACGGAACCCGCAAGTTGATCAACAAAACATACACCAAGTAGATCACGTGAATATCCCATTGTCACCACAGATAAGCACATGCAAGACATACATCAAGTGTTCTCAAGTCCTTAAAGACTCAATCCGAAAAGATAACTTCAAAGGGAAAACTCAATCCATTACAAGAGAGTAGAGGGGGAGAAATATCATAAGATCCAACTATAATAGCAAAGCTCGCGATACATCAAGATCGTGCCAAATCAAGAACACGAGAGAGAGAGAGAGAGAGAGAGAGAGAGAGATCAAACACATAGCTACTGGTAGATACCCTCAGCCCCGAGGGTGAACTAGTCCCTTCTCGTCATGGAGAGCACCGGTATGATGAAGATGGCCACCGGTGAGGGAACCCCCCTCTGACAGGGTGCCGATTAGGGTCCCGATTGTTTTTTGGTGGCTATAGAGGTTTGCAGCGACGGAACTCCCGATCTAGGTTTCTTTCTGGAAGTTTGGGTATATATAAGAGGTGTTGGAGTCGGGAACAAGTCAGGGGGGTCCCCGAGGGGGCCATGAGGTAGGGGGTGCGCCCACGGGGTAGGGCGCGCCTGAGGGAGTCCTGGATTAGGGGATATCCAGACAGCCGGACTATGTACAATGTCCGGACTATTGAAGCGTGAAGATACAAGACTCAAGACTTCGGCCCTTGTCCGGATGGGACTCTCCTTTGCGTGGAAGGCAAGCTTGGCGATCTTCCTTGTAACCGACTCCATGTAAATCCTAGCCCTCTCCGGTGTCTATATAAACCGGAGAGGTTGGTCCTTAGAAGGCCGATCACGATTACAATCATACCATCATAGGCTAGCTCTTAGGGTTTAGCCTCTACGATCTCGTGGTAGATCTACTCTTGTACTACCCATATCATCAATATTAATCAAGTAGGAAGTAGGGTTTTACATCCATCGAGAGGGCCCAAACCTAGGTAAACATCTGTGTCCCTTGCTTCCTGTTACCATCAGCCTTGACGCACAGATTGGGACCCCCTACCCGAGATCCGCCGGTTTTGACACCGACAGCGCCCCCCACTCTTGTTGGTGCCTCGGGACTCTTCTGGCCCATCTCCGGTGCTCCATGGGCTTCTTCTGGTCCAAAAACAATCTCCATGAAATTTCAGGTTAATTGGATTCTGTTTGGTTTTCCTTTTCTGCGATACTCAAAAACAAGGAAAAAAATAGAAACTGGCACTGGGCTCTAGGTTAATAGGTTAGTCCCAAGAATCATATAAAATAGCATATAAATGCATATAAAACATCCTAGATGGATAATATAATAGCATGGAACAATAAAAAATTATAGATACGTTGGAGACGTATCAAGCATCCCCAAGCTTAATTCCTGCTCGTCCTCGAGTAGGTATATGACAAAAACAGAATTTTTGATGTGGAATGCTACCTAATAAATTTATCAATGTAATCTTCTTTATTGTGGCAAGAATATCCAGATCCATAAGATTCAAAACAAAAGTTTAATATTGACATGAAAACAATAATACTTCAAGCATACTAACAAAGCAATCATGTCTTCTCAAAATAACATGGCCAAAGAAAGTTATCCCTACAAAATCATATAGTCTGGCTATGCTCTATCTTCATCACACAAAATATTTAAATCATGCACAACCCCGATGACAAGCCAAGCAATTGTTTCATACTTTTGATGTTCTCAAACTTTTTAAATTTTCACGCAATACATGAGCGTGAGCCATGGACATAGCAGTATAGGTGGAATAGAATGGTGGTTGTGGAGAAGACAAAAAAGGAGAAGATAATCTCACATCAACTAGGCGTATCAACGGGCTATGGAGATGCCCATCAATAGATATCAATGTAAGTGAGTAGGGGTTGCCATGCAACGGATGCACTAGAGATATAAAAATATGAAATCTCAAAAATAAACTATGTGGGTGTGCATCCAACTCGCTTGCTCATGAAAACCTAGGGTATTTTGAGGAAGCCCATCATTGGAATATACAAGCCAAGTTCTATAATGAAATATTCCCACTAGTATATGAAAATGACAACATAGGAGACTCTCTATCATGAAGATCATGGTGCTACTTTGAAGCACAAGTGTGGTAAAAGGATAGTAGCATTGCCCCTTCTCTCTTTTTCTCTCATTTTTTTTTGTTTTGTTTTTTGGCCTTCTCTTTTTTATGGCCTCTTTTTTCTCTTTTTTTGTCTGGATTCTCATCCCGACTTGTGGGGGAATCATAGTCTCCATCATCCTTTCCTCACATGGGACAATGCTCTAATAATGATGAGCATCACACTTTTATTTACTTACAACTCAAAATTTATAACTTGATACTTAGAACAAAATATGACTCTACATGAATGCCTCCGGTAGTGTACCGGGATATGCAATGAATCAAGAGTGACAAGTTTGAAAGAATTATAAAGGTGTCTTTGCCACAAATACGATGTCAACTACATGATCATGCAAGGCAATATGACAATGATGAGACATGTCATAACGAACGGAACGGTGGTAAGTTGCATGGCAATATATCTCGGAATGGCTATGGAAAAGCCATAATAGGTAGGTATGGTGGCTGTTTTGTGGAAGGTATATGGTGGGTGTATGATACCGGTGAAAGGTGCGCGGTATTAGAGAAGCTAGCAATGGTGGAAGGGTTAGAGTACGTATAATCCATGGACGCAACATTAGTCATAAAGAACTCACATACTTATTGCAAAAATCTATTAGTTATCGAAACAAAGTACTACGCGCATGCTCCCAGGGGGATAGATTGGTAGGAAAAGACCATCGCTCGTCCCCGACCGCTACTCATAAGGAATACAATCAATAAATAAATCATGCTCCAACTTCATCAGATAACGGTTCACCATGCGTGCATGCTACGGGAATCACAAACTTTAGGACAAGTATTTCTCAAATTCACAACTACTCAACTAGCATGACTCTAATATCACCATCTTCATATCTCAAAACAATCATAAACAATCAAACTTCTCATAGTATTTAATGCACTTTATATGAAAGTTTTTATTATACCCATCTTGAATGCCCATCATATTAGGACTAAATTCATAACCAAAGCAAATTACCATGCTGTTTAAGACTCTCAAAATAATATAAGTGAAGCATGATAGTTCATCTATTTCTTCAAAATAAAACCACCGTCGTGCTCTAAAAAGATATAAGTGAAGCACTAGAGAAAATGACAAACTACTCCAAAAGATATAAGTGAAGATCAATGAGTAGTTGAATAATTATGTAACTATGTAAAGACTCTCTAACATTTAAGAATTTCAGATCTTGGGATATTATTTAAACAACAAGCAAATCTAAATAAAATAAAATGGCGCTCCAAGCAAGACACATATCATGTGGTGAATAAAAATATAGCTCCAAGTGAAGTTACCGATGAACGAAGATGAAAGAGGGGATGCCATCCGGGGCATCTCCAAGCTTAGGCTCTTGCCAATCCTTATTCCATAGTTCATCGAATCTTTACCCAAAACTTGAAAACTTAACAACACAAAACTCAACAGAAAACTCGTAAGCTCCGTTAGTATAAGAAAATAAATCACCACTTAGTTACTGTTGTGAACTAATTCTAAATTCATATTGGTGTAATATCTACTGTATTCCAACTTCTATATGGTTCATACCCTCCGATACTACTCATAGATTCATCAAAATAAGAAAACAACACAATGAAAACAGAATGTGTCAAAAACAGACCAGTCTGTATTAATATGTATCAAACGCGTACTTTTGAACTCCAAAAATTCTGAAATAAATTGGTGTACGTGAGTAATTTATCTATTGATCAGCTGCAAGAAGAATCAAACTAAAAGCACTCTCTAGTAAAAAATGGCAGCTAATCTCGTGAGCGCAAAAGTTTCTGTTTTTTACAGCAAGATCGCATAGACTTCACCCAAGTCTTCCCAAAGGTTCTACTTGGCACAAACACTAATTAAAACATAAAAACGCATCTAAACAGACGCTAGATGAATTATTTATTGCTAAACAAAAGAAAAAGGCAAAGAACAAAAATAAAATTGGATTCCCTCCCAACAAGCGCTATCATTTAACGCCCCTACACTACAAAAAAAAGACACATCCGTGACATTTTGGGCCGAACGATTTTTTTTCTGTCATACTTATGACACTTCTATGACGATAATTGTGACAAAACCCGGTATCATCATAGATGTGGCGGCGTCCTTTCTATGACAAAAAATCATGATAGAAAATGGGCTTTTCGTCCTTGGCGGGCTGGATATGCAGCTGCATGACATTCTTTGGGTCGTCCATGATGGAAAAAATCGTGGTAGAAGCGAGGGCGAGGAAAATATCGGGGTGTTCCCGGTTACGGTGGGTGGTCAGGGCCGAGCGATGCACGTTTCTCTCACACACGCACGCGTGTGGGTGCGAGGCGTTGGGCTCTAACTGAACCCGAGCGAGGCGTTGGGCTCTCACTGAACCCGAGCGATTGCACTGCAGGCTATGCGTTACTGAACCCGAGCGATCGATCGTTGGCTGTTAACTGAACCCGATTGAGCGATTCCTTCGCTACTGCTGCTAACTAAAGCCGATTGATGCTGCCTTTGGATGAACAGTGAGCATTGCTGGGGAGGTTTGGATGAACAATTCCCGGTGGGAGACGATGAACAGGACCCCGTGGTGTTGCCTCTGGATGAACATGACCCCGATCGATCGAGCCGATTGGGGCTGGATGAACAGGACCCTGGGGAGGGCAGGATGAACAGTAGACGGTGGAGGGCTGTATGAACAGTAGCCCGTGGAGGGGTGGTTGAACAGGAGCCCGTGGAGAGGGCTGGTTGAACAGTAGCCGGTGGAGTAGCATGCAATGGAGGCTGGATGAACAGGAGCCCGTGGATGAACAGTCGCAGGTGGAGGCCGAAGGAGGTCGACGATGGATGAACAGTAGCCCGTGGAGGCTGGAGGGGGTCGATGGTGGAGATGAACAGTATCCCGTGGAGTCCCGTTTTGTGGTACGCCACACCCCTCCCGATGAACAGGACTCCCGTTTCGACCGTAGCGCTCCAACACAAGTCCGTTTCCTCTGTTTTGTGGTACGCCACACCCCTCCCGATCAACATGACCCCTGTTTCGACCGTAGGAGGTCCGTTTCCTCTGTTTTGCGGTACGCCAGACCCCTGTCGATGAACATGATCCCGTTTCGACCATGGTCGGTCGAACACAAGGTCGTTTCCTTCATTCTGCGGTATGCCAGGCCTCATTTCCATCGGTTGTTCCATCCAAGCCCTCCCGATGGACACGACGACACATTCCATTCCGACCCAGCCGGTTGGCTCCCCATGAACACGACGACGACGCAGTTTCTCCGTTCCGACCCAGCCATGTACACGAGCCCTGGCTATCCGTATGCGCGAGTAGGCGTTCGAGACCCTGCCCGTATGTATGTATGTGGCGTGTTTTCTTTCTTGCACACTGGCCTCTGTACGTATGTGTACATGCTACGCGTGCGCCTCTGCTACGACACGTGTGCGCCTCTACATCGACCAGTATGTACGTACACTTTCGCAACTAGAATGACAATGCTATGTACGCTTCGACCAGGTGGGTCCTGACTATCACGCACTTCCTTGCGTGCAAAGATGTAGCTGGTGGGTCCCAGCAGTCAGGGAGGCGAATCATTTTTTTGCCCGAACGCACTTCCTTCCGTGCGAAGATGTTGCTGGTGGGTCCCAGCAGTCTGGGGGAAACATTTTTCCTGAAATACGATGGCCCGTCCTGTGGGTCCCCGCTGTCAGGTGGAGGAATAATTATTTTGCGTGTAATAAGGAGGCACTTCCTTGCTGCGGCCATGGACCCAGCTGTCAGCCTCTCCACATGCAGTACTCTTCCGATGGAAGTCGTTCCTTGACCATGTTGACCACGCCGCATCGAGAACACTAGGGCGGTGGACGACGGCGAGGCCTAGGAAGGGGACGACGCGGAGCTGGGAAAGACGCGGCGATGGAAGCCCGCGCGGAGAGGAGTACGAGGGTTCACTGGTTCGGCTGCGGTGTGAGGCTGTTGTTGCCGCAGGGCCTGGCCGGTGGTGGGAATAGTAGGGGGCGGTGAGGCCTCTGCGGCAGCACAGCCGGCCACGAGAGGCAGGAGCATGCAGCACAACCGGCGCTGCTTTGGGTGGCTGGAGCAAGAAGACCAGAGGTTGAAGAAGCACTACGGCCGTTGGATGGACATCGTACGGTCACTGGAGCTAGAATCGTTCATATAGACTAAGTTGACAAAGCAATCCGTCCCCGTCAACTTAGTAGGCCCACAAGTCAGCCACCCACCAAGGTGGGTCCCAACTAGTAGGGGGAGTATTCATTTTTTTGTGCATAATAAGGAGGCACTTCCGGTGGGTCCAAGTTGACAGCGGGAGGAATGTTTTTTCGCGAAATATGGTGGCCTGTCCGATGGGTCCCAGCAATCAGGGGGAAACGTTTTTTTCGCCAAATACGGTGGCCTGTCTGGTGGGTCCCTGCTGTCAGGTGGAGGAATAATTATTTTCCTCGTAATAAGGAGGCACTTCCTTGCGGCTGCCATGGACCCAGCTGTCAGCCTCTCCACGTACATTACTCTTCCGATGGAAGTCGTTCCTTGACCACATTGACCACGCCGCGTCGAGAGCACCAGGGCGGTGGACGATGGCGAGGCCTAGGAAGGGGACGACACGGATCCGGGGAAGACGCAACAGTGGATGCCCACGCGTAGAGGAGTATGAGGGTTCACTGGTTCGCTACGGTGTGAGGCTGCCGTCGCCGCGGAATAATAGGGGGGTGTGGGTGAGTAGAGGGATGGCCTGGCCAGCGGTGGGAGTAGTACGGGGTGGTGAGTCCTCCGCCGCATCACAACCAGCCACGGGAGGCAGGAGCACGAGGCACGACCGACGCTGGTTTGGGCGGCTAGAGCAAGAAGACCAGAGGTTGAAGAAGCACTATGGCCGTTGGATGGACATCGTACGGTCAGTGGAGTTATAATCATGCATATTGACTAAGTTGACAAAGCCCTCCGCCCCAGTCAACTTAGTAGGCCCACAAGTCAGCCTGCCGCTATACTGGGTCCCAGCTAGCAGGGGGAGTATTCATTTTTTTGTGCGTAATAAGGAGGCACTTCCTTGCGTGCGAAGATATAGCTGGTGGGTCCGAGCTGTCACTGGCGGTAACATTTTTTTCGCGAAATACAGAGGCTCTTTCGGTGGGTCCCAGATGTCAGGTGGAGGAATCATTATTTTGCGCGTAATAAGGAGGCATTTCCTTGGGTGCGGCCGTGGACCCAACTGTCAGCCTCTCCATGTACAGTCCACTTCAGATGCATGTCGGTCGTTGACCACGTTGACTAGGCCGTGCCGAGAGCACCAGGGCGGTGGATGATGGCGAGGCCTAGGATGGGAACGACACAGAGGCAGGGAAGAGTCAGCAGTTGTTTTCCACGGAGGGGAGTACGACTGTACGAGGGTTTACTGGTTCGTCTGCAGTCGCCGGAGAATAACAGCAGGTGTGGGTGAGTAGAGGGATGGCTAGGCCAGCGATGGGAGTACGGTGGGGCGGTGAGGCCTGCGCGGCAGCACACCCGGCCGCGGGGAGGAGGGAGCAGGCAGTCCTGCCGGCGCTTGTTTGAGCGGCTGGAGCAGGAAGAGCAGAGATTGAAGAAGCACAACGGCCGTTGAATGGACATCTAGCAGTCACTGCTTGCGCGTCAACCTTTTTTAGGAAAGCCTCAAATCTGTGGAAAATAGCATACAACCCATCTCCCATTATTTCTAATAATTTACATCCCATTTGCTAATTCTTAAGGTTCATTTTGGAGCCCATATTCTTTTTGTTAGCATTACAGCCCATATTGTGGCCATAGCTAAAAAATTATACGATTTTTTGCATATTTCGGTGCGTTCCGAACTATTTTTAATCCCGAAATTTCGAGTCACATTCAAAATGATTTTAAAAATAAATGTATATCAATATAAAATCGAACAAATTTTCCACGCATAAAAAATAATGCAATTTAAAATCTCGAAATGAAAAAAAGAAATTTGAAACTAATTGTCGGTTTGATGTTTTTTAAAAATGTACAACCCATTTCTCATTACTGATAGGCCATTTCCTCGGCCAACCGAATGAAGCTCTCCTCGTCTTGAAAGATTTGCAGCCCAGCAGGCCTGACAAAGCGACTTACTTGGCAAATTACAAAAAAACTTGGCTAGCCATTTTCAGAAAGAAAAAAAACTACTGGGCTGGTGTGTAGTAAACATAAAAGAGAAGGCTATCTAGACAGGCCAGAGTGCCCTGCACAACCCAGTTGACAACCTGCTTCCGTCTCAAAAACAAATTAGATAAATGCCACTCCAATTATGGTGATTCATAAAAATGCCACTGCAATTTCCAAACTTTGAAAAATGCCACTGCAATTTTTGCAAACTTTAGAAAACGCCACTGCAATTTGCAAACTTTGAAAAACGCCACTCAAGACTTCAAAAAATGCCACTGGAAATGGCATGAAATGGCATTTTTCAAAGTTTGGAAATTGCAGTGGCATTTCTTAGAAACAGCAGATTTGGAGTGGCATTTATCAAATTAACCCAAAACAAAAATAACTGGGCGAGCTGCTGGGTCCCTAGTGTCAGCTGCTCGTTGTGCAATTCTCTCATTTATTGACTTCGTTGACAATGGCATGGACCCAAATGTCAGAAATCCATTAGGAGGAGGCATTTTTTATTGGCTTGAAATAAGGAGGCACTTGCTTGCGTACTGCCATGACCTTGGCGGATCCTGCTGTCATCCTCTCCTCGTACAATCATCTCCTGATTGTGTACGCGTCAACTTTGTAGGCCCACAAGTCAGCATCTAAACCCGTGGAACGAAAATACAACCCATTTAAAAAAATAAGAGCCCATTCCATACGTTCAAGCGGAAGTTCAACATTCAGAGCAAAGTAACAGGTCCGATCCACATATAGAGTACTAAACTTCCACGTTGACAACCATCACAGCCAAGTTAACTATCTACTCCCACTAATACTCTAGTAGCGTACAAGTACTAACTTACTCTTACCTAAGTAGACGATGTCGGTCGCCATCTGCTGTACACGCTAACACTACAAAAAAAGACACATCCGTGACATTTTTGGCCGAACGAATTTTTTTTCTGTCATACATATGACACTTCTATGACGATAATTGTGACAAAACCCGGTATCATCATAGATGTGGTGGGCTCGTACTTCTATGACAAAAAATCATGACAGAAAATGGGCTTTTCGTCCTGGGCGGGCCGGAGACGTAGCTGCATGACATTCTTTGGGTCGTCCATGACGGAAAAAACCGTGGTAGAAGCGAGGGGGAGGAAAATTTCGGGGAGTTGTCGGTTATGGTGGGAGGCCGGGGGCCGAGCGATGCGCGTTTCTCTCGTACAGGTAAGCGCATGTGTGCGAGGCATTGGCTCTAACTGAACCCGAGCGAGGCGTTGGGCTCTAACTGAACCCGAGTGATTGCACTGCAGGCTACGCGTTACTGAACCCGAGTGATCGATCGATGGCTGTTAACTGAACCCGATGGAGCGGTTCCTTCGCTACTGCTGCTAACTAAAGCCGATCGGTGGATGAACAGTGAGCGTCGCGGGGGGTTTGGATGAATAGTGAGCGGTGGCATTGCCTCTGGATGAACATGAACCCGTGGTGTGGAGGGCTGGATGAACAATAGACGATGGAGGGGTGGATGAACAGGACCCCATGGTGTGGAGGGCTGGATGAACAGTAGATGGTGGAGGGGTGCCTGTGGAGGGGTGGTTGAATAGTAGCCGGTGGAGTAGCGCTCGGTGGAGGCTGGATGAACAGGAGCCCGTGGAGGCTGGAGGAGGTCGACGGTAGCCCGTGGAGGCTGGAGGAGGTCGACGGTGGAGATGAATAATATCCCGTGGAGTCCCGTTTTGCGGTACGCCACACCCCTCCCGATCAACAGGACCCCCGTTTCGACCGTAGCGCTCCAACACAAGTCCGTTTCGTCCGTTTTGCGGTACGCCACACCCCTCCCGATCAACAGGACCCCCGTTTCGACCATAGGAGGTCCGTTTTCTCCGTTTTGCGGTACGCCACACCCCTCCCGATCACCAGGACCCCCGTTTCGACCGTAGGAGGTCTGTTTCCTCCGTTTTGCGGTACGCCAGACCCCTCCCGATGAACAGGATCCCGTTTCGAACATGGCCGGTCGAACACAAGGTCGTTTCCTTCGTTGTGCGGTACGCCAGGCCTCGTTTCTATCGCCTGTTCCGTCCAAGCCGGTTGGCTCCCACGCGTTCCGTTGCCTCCCGATGTACACGACGCATTCCGTAGCCTCCCCATGAACACGATGCATTTCGATGCCTCCCCATGAACACGACGACAACGCTGTTTCTCCGTTCCGACCCAGCCATGTACGTATGCACGAGTAGGCGTTCGAGACCCTGTCCGTATTTACGTACATGGCCGTATTTTATTTCTTGCACCCTCGCTGCTATACTTACGTGTACATGCTACGTGCGCGCCTCTACTACGACATGTGCGCGCCTCTACATCGACCAGTATGTACGTACATGTTCGCGATAAGAATGACAACGCTACGTACACTTCGACCAGGTGGGTCCCGACTGTCAGGCACTTCCTTGCCTGCGAAGATGTAGCTGGTGGGTCCCAGTAGTCAGGGGGCGAATCGTTTTTTTTGCCCGGACGCACTTCCTTGCGTGCGAAGATGTAGCTGGTGGGTCCCAGCAGTCAGGGAGGCAAATCATTTTTTTCTTGCCCGGACGCACTTCCTTGCGTGCGAAGGTGTAGCTGGTGGGTTCCAGCAGTCAGGGGGGAAACGTTTTTTTCACGAAATACGGTGGCCCGTCCGATGGGTCCCTGCTGTCAGGTGGAGGAATAATTATTTTGCGCGTAATAAGGAGGCACTTCCTTGCTGCGACCGTGGACCCAACTGTCAGCCTCTCCATGCACAGTACTCTTCCGATGGAAGTCGGTCGTTGACCACATTGACCACGCCGCGCCGAGAGCACCACAGGCGGTGGATGACGGCGAGGCCGAGGAAGGGGACGACACAGAGGCAGGGAAGACTCGGCAGTTGTTTCCCACGCGGAGGGGAGTACAACTGTACGAGGGTTTACTGGTTCGTCTGCCGTCACCGGAGAATAACAGCAGGTGTGTGTGAGTAGATGGATGGCTAGGCCAGCGATGGGAGTACGGTGGGGCGGTGAGGCCTGCGCGGCAGCACAGCCGGCCGCGAGGAGGAGGGAGCAGTTAGTCCCGCCGGCGCTTGTTTGAGCGGCTGGAGCAGGAAGAGCAGAGATTGAAGAAGCACGACAGCCGTTGGATGGACATCCAACCGTCACTGCTTGTGCGTCAACCTTTTTTTAGGAAAGCCTCAAATCTGTGGAAAACAGCATACATCCCATCTGCCATTATTTCTAATAATTTACAGCCCATTTGCTAATTCTTAAGGATTTTTGGAGCCCATATTCTTTTTGTTAGCATTACAGCCCATATTGTGGCCACGGTTAAAAAATTATACGACATTTTGCATATTTCGGTGAGGTCCGAACTAGTTTTAATCCCAAAGTTTCAACTCATATTCAAACTAATTTTAAAAATAAATGTATATCAATATAAAATCCAACAAATTCTCCACGCATAAAAATTAATGTAATTTAAAATCATGAAATGAAAAAAAAAGTATTTGAAACTAATTGCCGGTTTGATGTGTTTTAAAAATGTACAACCCATTTCTCATTACTGATGGGCCATTTTCTCGGCCGGCCAAATGAAAGCTCTCCTCGCCTTGAAAGATTTGCAGCCCAACAGGCCTGACAAAGCTACTTACTTGGCAAATCACAAAAAAACTGGGCTGTGGCCGTGGACCCAGTTGTCAGCTTCTCCACGTACAGTACTCTTCCAATGGAAGTCGTTCCTTGACCATGTTGACCACGCCACGCGGAAAGCACCACGGCGGTGGACGACGACGAGGCCTAGGAAGGGGACGACGCGGAGCAGGGGAAGACGCGGCAGTGGAAGACCGCGCGGAGAGGAGTACGAGGGTTCACTGGTTCGGCTGTGGTGTGAGGCTGCCGTTGCCGCAGGGCCTGGCTAGCGGTGGGAATAGTAGGGGGCGGTGAGGCCTCCGCGGCAGCACAGCCGGCCACGGGAGGCAGGAGCATGCGACACAACCGACGCTGCTTTGGGCGGCTGGAACAAGAAGACTAGAGGTTGAAGAAGCACTACGGCCGTTGGATGGACATCGTACGGTCACTGGATCTAGAATCGTTCATATTGACTAAGTTGAGAAAGCCTTTCGTCCCTGTCAACTTAGTAGGCCCACAAGTGGGTCCGAGCTAGCCAGGGGAGTATTCATTTTTTTTGTGCGCAATAGGGAGGCACTTCCGGTGGGTCCGAGCTGACAGCGGGGGGAATGTTTTTTTCACGAAATACGGTGGCCCGTCCAGTGGGTCCTAGCAGTTAGGGGCAAACGATTTTTTTCACAAAATACTGGTGGCCCGTCCGGTGGGTCCCTGCTGTCAGGTGGAGGAATAACTATTTTCCGCGTATTAAGGAGGCACTTCCTTGCGGCTGCCGTGGACCCAACTGTCATCCTCTCCACGTACAGTACTCTTCCGATGGAAGTTGGTCGTTGACCACATTGACCATGCCGCGCCGAGAGCACCACGACGGTGGATGACGGCGAGGCCTAGGAAGGGGATGACGCGGAGCCGGGCCACGGGAGGCAGGAGCAGGCGACACGACCGGCGCTGCTTTGGGCGGCTGGAGCAAGAAGACCAGAGGTTGAAGAAGCACTATGGCCGTTGGATGGACATCATATAGTCACTGGAGTATTGACTAATTTGACAAAGCCCTCCATCCCCGTCAACTTAGTAGGCCCACAAGTCAGCCCAACAATATGGTGGGTCCCAGCTAGCAGGGGGTATTTATTTATTTGCGCGTAATAAGGAGCCACTTCCTTGCGTGCGAAGATATAGCTGGTGGGTCCAACCTGTCAGCGGGGGGAATGTTTTTTTCCCAAAATACAGAGGCACTTCCCGTGGGTCCTAGCTGTCAGGTGGAGGAATCATTATTTTGTGCATAATAAGGAGGCATTTCCTTGCGTGCGGCCGTGAACCCAGCTGTCAGCCTCTCCACGTACAGTCCACTTCCGATGGATGTCGTTCATTGACCACGTTGACCAGGCCGCGCCGAGAGCACCAGGGCGGTGGACGACGGCGAGGCCTAGGAAGGGAATGACACGGAGCCAGGGAATACTCGGCAGTTGTTTCCCACGCGAAGGAGTACGAGGGTTTACTGGTTTGTCTGCCGTCGCCGGAGAATAACAGAATGTGTGGGTGAGTAGAGGGATGGCTAGGCCAGCGATGGGAGTACGGTGGGGCCGTGAGGCCTGCGCGGCAGCATAGCCGGCTGCGGGAGGAGGGAGCAGGCAGTCCCGTCGGCGCTTGTTTGAGCGGCTGGAGCATGAAGAGCAGAGATTGAAGAAGCACGACAGCCGTTGGATGGACGTCCAACAGTCACAGCTCTCGTGTGTTGACTAAGTTGACAGGGCGTTGCATGTGCGTCAACCTTTTTTTATGAAAGCATACGCTCAACCTGTACTAGGCGCACAAGTCAGCCTCAAATCTGTGCAAAACAGCATACAACCCATCTGCCATTATTTCTAATAATGTAAATCCCATTTGCTAATTCTTAAGATTTTTTTTGGAGCCCATCTTCTTTTTGTTAGCATTACACCCCATATTGTGGCCACGGTTAAAAAGTATACGAAATTTTGCATATTTCGGTGCGGTCAACTGTTTTTAATCCAGAAATATCGATTCACATTCAAACTATTTTGAAAAATAATTTATATAAATATAAAGTCCAAATAATTGTCCACGCATAAAAATCAATGGAATTTAAGATCTTGTAATTAAAAAAAGTTGAAACTAATTCCCGGTTTGATGTGTTTTAAAAAATGTACATGCCATTTCTGGGCAAACCGAATGAAACTCTCATCGTCTTGAAAGATTTGCAGCCCAGCAGGGCCGATAAAGCAAGTAGGCCTTGTTTGGGTATTTCTTTTAAAAAATAGAACTGGGCTAGCCATTTTCAGCAAGAAAAAAACACAACTGGGCTCATGATGTGGTAAACATAAATAAAACCCTGGCTAGACGGGCTACAGCCCCCGCACAGCCCCCTTGTTACCCTGATCCGTCGCTAAAACTAGTATAAATAACAACTGCTTGTTCCTCAAAAAAAACTGAGCGACTTGCTGGGTCCCTGGTGTTAGCCGTTCGTAATGTAATTCTCTCATTTATTGACTACGTTGACAATGGTGTGAGCCCCAGATGTCCAACCATTAGGAGGAACCATATTTTTGGGCTTGTACTATAGAGGCACTTGCTTGCGTACTGCCATGACGCTGGTGGGTCCCTACTGTCATCCTCTCCACGTACAGTCATCTCCTTGTTCCTCTCGGTTCTTGACGATGTTGACAACGCAAGAGGGCGGCACACCGCGCATGGCGAGCGAACGAAGGCCGCAAGGCGGAGGACGACGGCGAGGCCTCGGGCGGAACAAACAGGAGCCGTTGAAGATGCGCCGGTCAAGTCGCAGGCGGAGGGGAGTACGAGGGTTGACTGGTTCGGGCACAGGTGCGTGTTGGGGCTGACGTCGCCGGAGAATAACAGGACGTGTGGGGGAATAGAGGGAGGGACTGGCCAACATTGGAGGGTACGTACGGTAGGCCGGCGGAGGCGCAGCCAGCCATGGGAGGCGGGAGCAGGCGGAGCCGATGGGGTGGTTTGGTTTGGGCGGCTGGAGGAAGAAGAAGACAAGAGATAGAAGATACACGACAGATGTCAGAATCCAAATTTGTCACGGTCATGCAGCCTTTCCTATGAAAATTTACAGCCCATTTGATGTTCTAGTTCAAAATAAGTTTGTGGGTGCTGGTGGGGGCTAATCACTTGGCTTCTATAATGCACAGTGAGCTCAAGCAGCCAGCGTGAGTGATGTTATTTCCCTTGGTTGTGATTTGTTACAACATTTCACTCTAAATTAAACGAATGGCAAGCCATTTGCCCTATTTCAAAGAAAATATGACAGTCATAGCCGAGTTGAAAAGGGCAGGAACATCTAACTCCAGCTTACAAACTGTACAAAAGCACGAGGGTTGATTGTTCATCAGGTTTACAAAAAAACAGATTGAAAAGGGCAACAACATCTAACTCCAGCACTGTTTTTGGCAGTCACAGTTAAATGGATCGGTCAGGTCCATAGAATGAACATCCTGGGTAGTAAAATTTACTGGATTATGAACACAATATGTTGTAAATAGAAGTCCGGCACGTTCAGAAGCTCTTTTGCCCACCTGAAACTCCTTTTTTTGCTCTTCGACATACCCATCCGTCAAAACCATGCTGCTGATAAACTTAAGCCTGATGGACAATAGTAACCTCGCATCCAGCAGGAAGAATGTGACAAATCTTGTGTTTGCACGGTTGGCTACATATCGTTCTAGCGTTATTGTCTTCAATCGAATCTCATGAGAAGTGAGAAAATCCCGATGCTTACGAATCCACCGATTGGTTATAACTTTCTTACCCCGTCCTGTTGCCTAAATAGACATGAAGATTGAAAACAGTTAAGGTCTAAAAGAAGAGTGTCGAAAGAGCAACAGTTGAACGGTTAATTCTAGTACACTATATGCGGGCTTCCAATGTGTGTGAAATTATCACCTTTATATACAACTTCTCCAGACATGGAAAGCATTGCAGCAAGCCAATAATCTTGTTCAGATCAAAACTATTCATTTGGATATATAAGATCTTGACAGAATCCAGCACCATTGATAGGCCATCCATGGAGAAACTCTTCATTGAGCATAGAACATAATATTAGTACAAAATGTGTACTCCAAGATGATATATAAATTATGCACAGAAATTTAAAATGCAGCTTATGGTTACAAGAGTAGATGATAATATAAAGTACCTGAAGAACTATGGAGCCAAACACCATATTGAAATGAGCACAGAGATCATGTATTACACCCAAGGTCGCCAGTTTAGGCACAGAGAGGACGGTTATTTGCAACGGTGAATAACTAGAATCTAGGATCAACCTTTGAAGTGAAGGGGCATCCTGGATGATGAGCTGCCTTCCGACAAAAGAAATTCCAATTCTTGCAAGGTTAGGCGACTTTATTTGGAGACAACCGATTCTAACTGTGAAAACAAGCACCAAGCACTCCAGCGCAGGGCAACTGGAGTGGATGATGCTGTGCAATGAGGCCTCCGATATACGAACCCGCACAAGTGAAAGTTTCTTGAGAAATGGGAGTCGAATATTTAGTACCAGATTGTCTGGTAGGTAGCACAGTGCAAAGGTGGTGGTGTGGAGAGAGGAGGAAAACCACGAGATGGACATCGGTGCTGAGGGCACAAGTTCATGGCGTTCGGTATGTGGTATGTGATTTCTAGGGGAATAGTAGAACTCAAGCAGCTGTAGTTCTGTGAATTCAGGGGATTTCAGCCAGGCATCTACCGTGCAGGGCATGGTATGCTTGCTCAGGTAGCATGACGGGATGCAGAGGCTTTGAGCGGAGCCCTGGTGGGAGGAGATGATGGCTCTGGGGATTTGAAAATCATTGAAGAGAGATAGCTGACGACAGTTGAGACTAAGGGGCACGGCACCATAGAGGGCGCCACCGAATTGAGAGGACTTGGTTGCGGCAGCAATCCTTGGTGGGGAGAAGCGAGATGGTCTCCCCAAGGACGGCGTCCGGGAGATCGCTGACCCGGTCCACCCGAGATTTTACGGGTTCCTGGGATCCGGTGGGGGCGGGGTCGCCGCTTCTCCCCATGCTGCCGGGTGCGGGATCTACAACAGGCGTCGGTGCTGGCGGGAGCCTCATCTTCTTGGCGCTGGGGTCAGCCGACTCCATTTTCCTCGAGGGCTTCGCATCGCGCTCACGGATTTGAGCAGAGTAACGAATGACGAGCCTAGTTGTAGTGCGAGCGAAGAAGAAGGGGAGCTGGGGGTTTTCTGTAGGAGTGAGGAAGAAGGGGAGCTGGGGTTTTCTGTAGGAGTGAGGTGAGGAATTTGGGGGTACGAGTGGAGCGAGCTAACGTGAGGTGGGTGGGAGTGAGGAGGAAGAAGAGCACCCAGGTTTTTTTTGGGGGGGGGGTGGGGCGGTTTGCTGGGTGTGGGTAGCGCCTTTTGAATTGATTTTACTATTTACTAGTGTGGATTGGCTGTTTTGTCTTGGGCCCAGAGAAACAATTACTACTAGTACAGTGGAGACACTCTACAGCTACCCAGAAAAACAATTACTATTAGTACAGTGGAGACACTCTACCACTTCTGGCTCCTCCTAGGTCATTGAAACGTCTCCCTCTACTAAATGCCGTTATACTTTTGTTCACCAACATGGGGGCCATGCAGCGCGCGGGCCCAACTGCCATCCACCAAATTAGAAGGCAGTATGCATGCGGAGATTCACCCCGGTCGTAGCGCGGCAGTAACGAGCCGTTGTATCACAAAACCCCACCTCCCCGCAGTCTAAGTTTGACGGACGAAGCAACCATCATTTCACTCTTAGCTGAATACCCTTCTCCCTCACTGTCTTCAAGAAAGGCAACACTCGCATCTGCCACTGTTCTTCTCTCCCAACGAAGGGAAGGTAAGCGGATCCGTGATTCTGGTATATTTTCGTTCAGAGAAAAAAAAAGAACTTTTGCAAAGCAGTAACCGATCCTCACTCTCTTTTTTGTTTCATTGTCATTGCGATTGTGTTTTCCTTTCTGTGGTCTCCTAGTATTCGTCAGTTTCATGATGGACCAAGGAGAACCAGGCAAAGATCTGCCGATATTGGAGCAGACATGGGAGGCTGATCCCCACGAGACAGAGAGCTCCAAGAAGATGGAGGCAACCACCGAGCCGACCCCAGATACGCTCACGGACACTACTGAGATGGTCAATGCCCCGTTTGAGGTTACATCCCCCATGGCACTACAGGAGC
>NC_057801.1:525746658-525884903 GCF_018294505.1 Triticum aestivum
TTCTTTGCCGATCTCGATTGTGGTTTTTCATCTAAGTATGTGGTGTTTTTTTAGAAAAGGAAGTATGTGGTGATTAATAATGCAAAATTTTATTAGCTTCGATGCCATGCTATGCATAGTGGTTTAAATAACTTGTGTTTCTTATACTGAAAAGTAATTCAGAATTTGTTTCTATTTCAATTAGAGCCCTGATGCAGACATGGATTGTGTGGTTGTGCATGTCACTCACTATGAGGCGGACGACCTTAATATACGCACTGGGAAAACAGAGTTCTTAGGTTGTTGGATCCTAGAAGCCATTTGCGGTTATACCAATGAAGAGTTGTATTCCAGCCTCACTGTTGTCAGGCGTGTTGTCCAAGGTGTACTGAAGCACAAGAAGTTCAAAGCTACTCCTTCGTTTGTGAGGCATACTGTTCTTGTCAAACTTACGCAGGAAGATGACGTGGCATGCCTCCACAAACAAGTTTATTAGTGGCAAGGCCACAAGGTTGTCTGCATGAAGGTTCACAGGATTGAGCTGTTGTGGGACGTCCTCGATGATGTTCATGGCAAGGTCTGTCTTGTGTCCAGCCCAAATTAGATCGAGGCATGAAATAGTTGCCCCAGCTAGTGTTTAATAGTAGTTTGGATTGTGTCTAATTATCCGAACCTTGCCTGTTATCGACCCCTCTGGGGCTAGTACTCTGTTTGAATCCGTCTATGGGAACTGCTGCTACTTTTGTGTGCCCGTGAATCATGTGAGAACCATCGTAATTGTTGCCAAAACAGATGCGTTCTTACTAGTTTTTTCATGAATATGGCATGGTAAGACATAAGTTTTCACGGTTTATCATACGAGTAGTGTGTGTTTTGATGAAATAGAGCACTCGTTCGAGAAACGTGCGCCAACGTATACATAAGTACTTGTAAACACTGTTGGTGCTACCCCACTTGTAAGCAGTTGTGCAAAACACGGCACATTGGCTCAGCTCGCTTCAACACTAGGCTATCGACCAGCTAACAATCAACAATCTGCTGTCTGACATATAAGCAACTATGTATCTTGTTACAGTGGTTCATGCAGTTAATTGAGGCCACAATGTAATAAATTCCAAACGTTCAACGCTAGTTCAGCGCTCATGTGGAACACTAGCATTAAACTCGTCTTCATAAAAATCTTGAAAAGCATAAGTTAAGTAGTTTTATACATCTCAATGATTCATAGAACATAACAAACATATACTAGTTCACAGCAAAAGACAAAGTTGTGAGAAGGTTTACAAATCAGGGAAAAACAAGCAAGGCTTCTCTGAGCAAAGGGCCTCCCGGCAGGCTTAAATTTCCTGGAGTTCACTCTAGTTTTTTCTTGTTGCCACCATCCAGGGTTAGGTTCTCTCATTCCAGAATAACCAATTATAATTGTGGTCTCAGCTGGAATGCTGAACTGAACCATGCAGTGTACTGACCAGGTGAAATTCTTGTGCATTCCACTAAATTTAAGCACCGCTATTTGTAGAAATAAGCAGACCACAATGCCTCTTGTCCGCGCACCTATCCAAAAAACCGCCGTGCAGCCGTGCCAGCTAGTCCTCGGTCCATGGATGAACTGGTAGAAAGTGCATTCCGGACTAGGATGCAGTTGTTTTCGCTCGTTCCTGCAATGCAATCAGGAAGTAAAACGTACAAATCAGCTTCTTTTAGATTGTGTTGCTCATTCCACCTTAGTTACTACCAATGTTGGGATACCTTGAAGATGGGAGGTTAGACGACGGCAACGAGGGATAGCCATCTCATTTTGCCCAGTTGTACTAAAACTGAGGTGTGTGCTTTTGATTGCGCGGATAGAAACGATACGGAGACAGACATCCCAAAACGATATGGAGACAGACATCCCTGTTTGCACAAATACGAAATACGGTTATTTAAACAGTGATAGATATTACTACTTTCCCCCGTTTCCTCTTAGAACCAAGTCCTAGATTCATGCTACAGCTTTCCCACTTTCTTCCCTGTTTGAACCAACGCTTTGAGTTGACTGTGTGGACTAGCTTTAGTTCTAATAATAGTAGAAGTCTAGGTGGCTTTGGAACAGCGGACGGAAGTAGAAAAGGATCCACATGAAGGGGGAAGAGCTGGGGTAGTAGAGCAAGGCAGGTTTCAAAGGAATATATACCTAAGGGTCGTCGGCATGTGGCAAAGATGGCGTCGGGAGGCCGCATCTTGGCCACAATACCGTAGGGAGGAAGAAGGGGTCGGAGGCCCTCCCGCGCCGGCGCTCTCTCGGAGAGAACGGCACGGCCGCCGATCAGGATGCACAGCCAGCCGTTGGTCTCCTCCCTCACCGCCGACGACAGCATGAACGCTGCACCTACACCTCCTGCCCCGGTCGAGGTTGTCCGGCCGGATTTGTGACCAGCCGTGAGCTGAGAGAGAGTGTGTGGCCACCTATGTCTTGCTTAGATCTGGAGAGCATGAGAGAGTGAACGAGAGGAACCCTAGTAAAGCAAGCGCTAAGGCTCCTGCTTTTATATATAGTGGAGTGATTTTGTTGTACCGGCTTCAAAAAAATGCGCTCCTACGTGTACTCGCGAGTGGGTGTTAGAGAACTAGTGCGTGCGTGCACCGCTTCTCTTCGTGAGAGTACAATATATACTATGCCCAAAGAACGTTCGCCGCAAGAGTAATAATATAAGTGTGTGACGTGTGAGCTAAAATGAAATGTGCGTGCCGTCTTTTGTTTTTTAGAAGTTCTGAGGGTAGGGTGTGAAGAGCACATATGTGCGTGACGTCTACCTGCAGATAGACGATGGGTGCCACGTGCGATTCTGCGAGAGGACTCGGGAGAGTTGTGACTCGTGAGGGTGTGTGTGCGTGAGAGAGAGAGGGGGCACGTATCAATGCAATGCATATGTCCGTAAATCATTATCCGACAAACGTTTGCCACAAGCCTTTTCCTGACGAACACCGTAAGAACCGTTAGATTGGCATCCGACAGTGTCAGTTTTGCCATGTCATTTAACAGAACAGCCACTCCTCCTACACACAAATCTTCCACGTGAGTGTTAGCAACTGTCGTATGCTCCCTCCATTCCGAAATGCGGTGCATATAGCTTTATTGAAAATTAGAACCTTGCAAACTTTTACCGAGTTTTCATGTACCAAATTGCACATGTAGAATACCCTGTATATATCATTTCATTCATCTTCGAGAGGTATCTATAAAGATGGGTGAGGAGTCTACAAAGAAAGACCATCGTATCACCCACAGCAATTTCAACCATCCTTTAGTGTCGAGCAATATCATAGGAACTCTATAAGATATGATTTTTATAGGATTTTTTCCTTTAGAGCCGATTGGTTCATAGGAATAGATTCATATACTCTACATTTCAAAGGACATAAACATGATATCATTTCCATAGCTTTAGAGCCACTTGGTTCATATGAATGGATTCCTATACTCCCTTAATTTCAAAGGAAAATAAACATTAGCGTATATTCAATAGAAAAGTTCCAATGATATGAACCAAATTACATCTCTTTACCAATCCCTCCTCATAGGAATTGAGATACATGTCATCTCTAGATTCAATAGAAAAGTTCCTATGATGTGAACCAAATGACATCTCTTTTCCAATCCCTACTCATAGGAATTGAGATCCTCCATGTCATCTCTTTCCCTACAACTTCCATGTATACATCTTCTATTCCTAAATAGATAGTACAACCCACTAGTAGCTTTTTTCCAAAACATGCAACTATGGCACAAGAACTATATAGTGTGCCAGTAACTTTGAAAGATGGTCGCTGGATGAAGCTAACCCGACGGTGCAGAGACGGGCAAATCTGAGCACTACTGGCCGTTGGATATCATCAACATTCCACCAGATCTGCCACATGTACAATTCAGAAGACTCCATGGTTGAACTTAAGCATAATGCACAAACCTCAAAACACAAGCACTTCTCCTTTGTTCTAGAATGTTCTGTATCATAATTGATCTTTTTTTCTAAATGTATTGCCATTATTTGTTTTTTACTTTATGATTTACAATGCACAACCCCATGAATCTTAACATTTTTATAAAACTAATTGATTTTGGATGAGATGAACTATAAGAACTAAACGAACATCTACATCATCCATATATGACTCAAAGCTTTACATGCTATAGTGTGTATTTATTTATAATTTGGTTTCGAAATCTCATGCGTTCAATACATGTGTACCTTACTAGTTTTGAGTAGAGTAGAAAATTTCACGCGGCCCCGGGTATATCAAAATGCAGGGCCCATGCTGCCATGCATCATTGCCTTTCGGTAGAACCTACGTCCACAATTTTTTGTACGTGCTATATCTCGACTGGTCCCCGAACCCAAAATGCTGCCTCGTTCCCGTAAAACCAAGCGGCCCACACATATTTAAGGCGTCGATTCAAACCCGTTTACTATGTCATGGCCCCGCACGCCGTAGTACTCCTACAAACCCTACCGCCACACTCATCATCGGTTTTCTTCAAGAGGACGTGGGAGAAGCCGATTTGTAGTGGAGGCGCTTGCAAAAAAGGATCTGTAGTGGAGATCCCTATCCTAGGGTGCCCTAGGTAGCTGCCGCATGCATCATTGTTTTCTCTTTTCTTTATGCTCTTGCGCGCTAGAGTGAAATGATGGTTGCTTCGTCCATCCAGCTTAATGCGGGAAAGGTGGGGCTTTGTGATTTGACCCCTCATCGCTCATTTTCTACTATTGCGGCACTACGACCGGGGTGCCTCCAATTCCAACCGCTGCTCCGAACTGTAATTTGGTGCATCGCACGTGGAACAAGACGGTGGATGAGCCACATGTCTGCCAAAGGGGTCCTGTTAAGTGTGTCGCCATTTCGTGTGTGGACTGACCCTGCTTGAGTTGCTACGCCAACACGACAGGAGCAGCCTACCACTTGGTTTTGCTCCTTGGTGAATCCTGACTATATTGATCTAAGAAGATACATGCTGAACTACCCTCTCCGTCTTGGTTTTTTATTTGTAGGCATCTCGGTTTATAGGGCCTGCACGTAGTTCTAGGTCATCCATTTGACTAACTAAATATGAGTTACTATGTCAAAAAAAGTATATCATTGGATTCTTATTGGTTGATATGTGAAGAAACAAGAAACGAGGTAGAAGTTAATGCACCGCGCCTTAGTATTTTGGGATTATTTGGTTTTCGTAAGATGACTTACTCACCTAGACGGAGGGAGTAGTTGTATTTAAAAGTCGAGGGCGGGACTTTTCCTGCGCGGTAGGCGGGGCAGTTCCGCCTAGTCGGTTAGACAGAGACGCGAGAAGACGAGGGAGTAGGCTGCTGAAAATGTAG
The DNA here is from genome assembly GCF_018294505.1 of Triticum aestivum. Classification (NCBI taxonomy): domain Eukaryota; kingdom Viridiplantae; phylum Streptophyta; class Magnoliopsida; order Poales; family Poaceae; genus Triticum; species Triticum aestivum. The sequence continues at coordinate 525,751,995 of NC_057801.1, forward strand.
GGCTGTGTGATTTGACAGCGAGTTACTGCTGGACAGGTGGGGCCCTGTAATTTGACTTGCCATTATCATTTTAACTGCGGCGCTACGACCGGCGTGAGTTTGCCGATTCCTGACCACCTCCATACAGGTGCCTCTCCCAATGCTCCACCATGTAGTAGTAGAGGCTGGCTTTTGCATGAGATCCCACTTCTCCACTTTTTCCTTGCCTCTCTTTCCTTCACATATGCAAAAATTCCATGTAAAGTGCACTATTGTACTTACTTTCTCCTACAGGTGCTTAAGCTTGCCACATAGGCATAAAGTCTGATGTGGCAAGTTAATCAAGAAGAGAGAGACTAGTTTGGTGACCCAAGGAAGAAACGGTGCTAAGTGCGTGTACCTAGGTGAAAAGACAATTTTGAGTCTATAGCTAATTAAATGAAGCAAACTTAGCAACACCATTTCATTGGAAGAGGTCACTCCTTGGCAAATGCAATAAATACTAGTACTCCCTGTGTCCCATTATATAAGAACATTTTTGACACTACACTAGCTAGTGTCAAAAACGTCCTTATATTATGGGACGGAGAGAGTACGAAGAAAGAGATAGAGAGGAGTAAAAAAATACACTTATAGCCAACCTTATAGCCAACCTTGTTGTAGTATGAGTGACTAAGTGATGACTATGTATGACATGCCAACATCAGATAGCCTAACGCACCGTGTTAAATCTCCAAGGGTGCGACCACGCGAGCGACGCGACGGTCGTGGTAGGCGCGACCATGATACGGGCTGCTGGCAGCCCTTCGATCTGAGACAAACGGTCGCATGCTAAGTTGCTGAAAATTTTAAGAATAACCCTCCAGGATAGGGTATTCATCCATAGGTCTAGAATCACGCCAGGCAACCGTTTGATCTCAGATCCAAGGGCTCTTGGAAGCCCGTATCAAGGGAGAATGGAAAGCCACTACCCTGCCGTTCGCATGCTGGCAGTTCGCTCCTACTTGTCCCCACACGTCCTTTAATACAACGGCGGTTCGCTCCTAGTCGTCCCGTCCATTCACATTACGACAGTTCCACTAATCCTAACCCACCTCCCAAATCCATGGTGTCCCAAATCTCCCCGATCGGCAGTGAGTACAAGGTTAGAACCATCACCGGCGATGAGTTCGACGTCATCTACACCCGTACTTCCGCGACGGTGAAAGGATGCCTTTCTCGCTTCAGACGCATGTGCGGAAACTCACATGATGAGTGGGTCGCTGGGCTAGATGTTGAGTACACCATAGTCGTGGGACGAGAGAAGGATCTAAAGGACGAAGAGAGGAAGTTGCCCACCGTGATCCAGGTTTGCGTACATAACGTTTGCTTGGTCTACCACATAGGCCATGCCGACATTGAGTGCCAGGATTTTAAGAACTTCCTCGAGGACAAAACAGTCAAATTTATTACTATAGACTTTAAGAACGACAAAGGAGTCCTGCGTCGGATAGGCCTCGTTGTAGGCAACCCCTTCGACCTCCAAAGAATTGGCTGGTGCCCTCTCGTCAGCCCTCAATGCTGACCCTGGCAGGAGCCATGGTTCATCCTTCGTACCGTAAACTGGAGAAACCTCATTACACGTTTCATCGTCATGCATGGCAGCGGAATGTACTAGATATAGACCACATCCACTATGCTGCAATGGATGGCTACCTTTGTTTCAATATCTACAAGGGTTGGATGAAGAGCAACAGCCAAGTTGGCGGTTCAAGCAAAGAAGTATCGACCAAGAGGAAGAGGGACAAGGACGAAGTCGAGGACTTGGACGAGGACTCCGAGTAAGGTGGCAGTGTCGTTGCTCATGGGGGTTCTAAACTTCTAATGCAGTGTCTACCGGATTAGTTGCATAGTTTAATTTCAGGTGTGCTTAGTTTAATTTGAGGGGTGTGTTGTGCTGAGCCCCCAGCAGAACTATGTTATGTTTCTTCTCGTTACTTTAACTCTTCAGTATGTACATACTAGTACTAGTATTTCTTTAATAGAATTTAGCACCCCAATTAAGCACGTACAAGATTTTTTAATAGTACTATATGCATAATTTGGCGACGAGCGCTCTCTATATGTACCACCTTTTTTTTAAATTTCAATTTTTGCTCCATGGCGCAATCCATCGATAGTGGAGTACTACTGTACAAAAGTATACATTTTTTAAAAGGCTAGCGTACTGTTCATCACATACATATATATAGCCAGTTAAATTCTCAACCTAGAACGACATGCATGCCATGTAGTAAACTGGTACGGAGGAAGTATAGTAAAAATGAGGTGATTTTACCGAGCTATTGGCGGGGGAGCATGGCCTGTCATGCGGTCCCACGTGTCATGATGTACCAAGGCGATGCGTGTGTCCCTCTTGAGGCAGAAGCAATACTAGTACGTGGTTTGAGATGATGTCGAACCGAAGTGTGAAATAATGGTTGCTTCGTCCGTCTGGGAAGGTGCGGCATTGTGATTTGACGTCTCATTGCTCATTACTACTACTGGGCCGGTACGAGTGGGGTGCATCTCCCGTGCTGTTCTGCACTGTTATTTGGTGCTTGACACGTGACCCGGTTGCTATATGTCCCACATGTCGGCGACAGGAAGTACAGAATTCATGAAAGGGAGCGTCGACGGAGGAGTATACTACAGAATTCATGAAAGGGAGCGACTTAGTTTTGGAAAAATCTGTTTTTACGGAGTACGTACCCACTAGGATTTATAGGGCTCATCTAAAAAACATTCGTTTTTCCGTTTGATAAGTCTCAGTTCTACTATACTAGTAGTAGTACCATTACATGTTGGATTTCAAGGTGCGTTAGATCACCCGACGCAAGCAGTGTCAAGAGGAAACTAATCAATGCATGTACAAGTTCATGGAAATTTAGTGGTCATTCATGCATTCGTTCTAATTAATGCCTCGGTAAACATAACTTTTTGAGAAAAATGAGCGTACTGTGCAAACTATGAAATTAATTCGACCGCTCACCGTCTTGGTTGGAGAGATTTTGAAACTGAGCCATAAACTGGAAAGGAGGGAGTAGTAACTTTTGTCTCGATTACTATTTGTGGCCTTGTATAGATGCAAAATGTATTTTTTATAGTGACCTTGTATAAGTAAATAGAGGGAGTACTAACCAAAGTACATAGTAGGGACGAGGAGTAAACGGAGGGAGTAGTAAAATTTTCTCCTCGTGCTGCGAGCCACCGCGCGCGTGGGTGAGGGAGCGGGCGTAAAGGCGTATAGTAGTACTAGTAAGCTTCACCTCATCCTGCGAGCCACCGTGCCCGTGGGCGGGGGAGACGATGTACTAAGCAAGTTTCTCCTTGTTCTGTGAGTTGACGGGACACATCAAAAGTACTCCAGTGTATAGAGCCTTGCCTCTAAGGTAGGCCCCACATGGTTTGGCTCTTTTTTTAATTTAACATAACGCATCAAGTTGCAATTTGTTTGTTCACCCGTGGTAGACGATCCTCCCTCCACCAAGTGGACAACCAGTACACGTGCCAAATTACCATGTGGGCTGCCTTTTTCATAGAGAAATTAGCTCCACCGTGTACCCGCGCGGGTGTGGTTGGGAAAGAGACGGGAGTACGTGCGCAGTGCGTGCACCTCTTCTATTCGTGGATGTCCCCCACCTACGTGGGTGTGTGTGAGAGAGATACAAACCTAGACATAATGCGTCGTCCATCCCCATGCCTCCGCCCAGTCTGACCACCAGTCACCACCACGGCACCACGCCCCACTCCTCACCTTATCTCTCATATTTCTCCCACCATTTTTATATACAAGGGGCCACTATCAAAATTACAATTTGCAGATATACAAGGCCACTAACACTAATCGATGCAATATTAATGGCATTTGCCTTGTGGTACTAGAAAAGGAGGACATTAATTATCCCTTGCATGCATGCGGGAGTTTGTTAAAAAATTCATCTTGATGTTCTGTGCAATGCACGGGCATCTTGCTAGTCCATGAAAACAACACATGGCAAAATTCCACGGCGAAGAGGGATTTGAATCTGTTGGGAGGGTCTGTTTGGATCTTGCCCGGGGTAGCCAAAATATTGGCGACCCTTTTGTCCACCGGTGCCTTTGCCACCAATGAACGAGGAACGGCTCGGGTGCTCATGCTGTCATGCATCCTCCAGCGCGCATGTTGGAGACGAGCTCGCACGAGCTGTGTTTTTTTGTCCCACAACGCCGCCCGAGCCGCCCGCAGACTGATCGGCGACCCGCAAATTACGCCATCCAACCGTAGTCGCACACATTATGACAGCAACTCAACCAACCAGACGAAATTCACGCAAACACGTAGACAAACTGATATTTCATATAAGCAACGATGAAAATCATATAAAATACCGGATTTTCACACAAACATGATGGATTTCATTACATTCAAATGAACTACACGGTGCTAGTTCTGGACAGCACGGGTATATAATACTTGGCCTAAATGGTCGCCCGCCGATTTATTTGTGTTCCTCATGTCCGGCAGCAAGATCACCGGACTGCCGGGAGCCCCGGAGGTATATGCTTCAGTGCAAAGGACGGCTCGCTTCCCCACTGCCCAACTGATATCATTGGCTGGTGCCGAAGATGATGGTGGCCGGCACCGGTTCGAGTTCATCACCGGACACTACTTCGCCATGGCCGACACCGGCTCGAGTTCATCCTAACATTGACCTCTTCCGTCGAGCCCATGCGGGGTCGTCGAAGGTCCCCGCAACAAAAGGATCCGGCAAGACACCTGCTGTGTATGCCGGCGTCGCCTCCGCGGTGGCCTTCATGGGACCCAAGCGGCGGCGGCCTCCCGTGTTCTACTTCTCCTTGATGATGGCGGTGGACACGGAGGCGCTGGCCACCGACTCGTCGCTCTCCATGCACCCAGCTTCTGTCGCTGCTTGCATGGCGCGGCCGCCGGCATGGGAGTCTCGGCCACAGAAATGGGAGACACGATACGAGGCGGCAGCGTGGACGGCAGCAACGACGCCCGTGCGCTGCTCCTCGTCGAGCTGGCCTGGAGCAGCGAGTTGCTGAACCGCGTGCCGGCTTGGGGCGGCAACTGGCTCCGTCGGGCGAGGGGAGGGAGGTGGATCAGCGAGCTGCATAGCTCGTATCCGGCGGGCTACCCAGCCGGCTTGGATGCGGAATAACTACTCTTCGTAAGCCATTGTAAGAGTGGACAAAATGGTGGAGGAGATAGGGGAGCGGCGGAGGTGTGCGATTCTTGGCCGGCGTTTGGCCTTGTTTAAATAGGAGATTAAATAGATGGCGGACAGGAGGAGCTCGACCGGCGTTGCGTTTAACGCCGGCCCAGTCATGAACGGACGTGTGTCCAGAGTGGGTTTCTCGGCTTCCACACGGGCGGGTTTCATGGAGGCGTTTGAATGCGGCACGGAGGCGTGTTCAGTTGGGCATGCCGCGAGTGGCGCCCTCGACTCTGACCTAGGAAACCTCATCGTTCTTCCATTGACGTGTGGGCTGTTTGGGTGCATGGCCTGCATGTCAGTGACCCAACACAGGCAGCGCATAGCAGAGGAACCTTTGGTGGGCCAGGGCGGTCAGAAGCAAGCATTTCATAAACCGATGATTGTTCATTGAGTGTGAAGTCATCTTTTTCATGTAGACAAGCCTACTATGTTGATAGCCCGTTCGATACGTTGTGATTCATAAAGACCGCTGCAAACATCAATGTTCTGCTTATCACAAATAAGATTGAGTAATACCCGTAACAATCCATGTCCTTAACAAAGGGTGCATGCACGTATAGGTTGAGCGTGTGCCTTGCGTCGTGTGCTGTGTGCATGCAGGCCTGCGAGTGTTGCGTGCGTGCAAGGGTACGTTTCAGTGTTGCATGCATGGGTGCATACGTGCGTGTGTTCGTGAGTGCATGTGCATGTGTCAGTGTTGCACGCCAGCATGCGTGCGTGTGTACGTTATGTGTACGTGTCAGTGTTGCATGCCTACATGTGTGCGTGTCTTGCGTGCGTGCATGTGTACGTGCGGGGTGAGGCTACACGTCAGTCGACTGACTTTTTCATCTCTGGTCATTAGATTTTCCAGCCGTTGGATACGAAATCAAGGGCCTCCAGTTTATTATCAAACTCCACCCCCCTGAGCCGCCAGCCACCATAGGCCGAACCGCCAGCCCCCGCCACCCGCGGCCGGCCCGCCCTCCCAGAAACCACTCCCCACCGTCGGTCCGCCGCCGCACCGACCATCCCTCTAGCCCCCCCCCACCCCCCGCGCGCCGAGCTTTTCCTCCAGGGATACCCACCCCAACCGCCGGTGACTGCGAACCAGAGGTCTCACGACTTCGAATACCCAGCGACCACTAATATATTACCATTTCTGTCCTTCATATACGCGCTGACGGGTGGGCCCTATGGTAATGTGCGCTGTTGAATGTGGACCGTTTGACTGGTCAATTGATCGTGTTATCAACAAATTATGGAGCTGTATGGTGAGCCAGTGACTGTATGATCACCCTAAAATGTACTCTTATTTTATTAACACAGTACAGACTCAAACTACCATTTCTTTCTTTCGTATATGGGCTGACAGGTGGGCCCCACGGTTACGCACCCCGATGGTGCAACACTAGTTGTGTCATCTGACTGGTCAATTGATTGTGTCATCAACAAAATACGGAGTTGTACGGGTGAGCCAGTGACAGTATAATCATGACATGTATTTGTTTAACACGGTACAGACGCAAGGGCTCATATATACGCGCAAGCACTCACTGCTATAAGAGCACACATGCGAACCCTACCCCTATGAGCACCTTCGAGAGAGTGGGCCAGCATATATGATCTTGAGATTTTACGAAGTCACCATAGGTACCTCGTAGTCAAGTGGAACGTCTCCTCCCACTGAACGTACATCACCAGAAAATACTGAAATTAACACAAGATAAATGCGAGCACCGAGACTTTAACCTTGGTGGGCTCGAGAAACCACTGTCCTCTAACCATCCAACCACATGTTGGTTAGCACGACAAAATGTATGTGGTGACCGTGATGAGCTTATTTTGAAGTCCAGTGACCATATCGTGCTTTCGCTTCAAATACAATGACCGTCAGTGTCGTCAACAAAATACGGAGCATGCATCAAATGCAAAGTCCGTCAGTGTCATCAACAAAATATGGAGATGTATCATGAGCTAGATACCGTTGTACTATTGTATATGCTTATTTTCTTAGTGGCCGATTGCGCGTGCAGTGTGGTGGGCACATCATTTCTAGTTGTGGTGGGTCAACATGAAGACTCATGGGTTGGTTCCATCCTGCGCCACATATAGGTTGGACCGAGACGTGTTATACGGAGACCCATGTGGAGGACTCGGCGTACAACACGAAGCTACCAGAGTCGCGGAGGATTCTACCCCCACTGGTGATAAGTCGACTATATATGATTTGTAACCCTTGGCCCTTAGTATGTTATACAAGCTTGGGGGCTAGTTCGTCGATAGTATACACACACGCACAATGCCTGGTATTCACGTGTACTTTGTACACACCCCTATCACTAATATACACTACCAGGAGTAGGCTCTTTCTTCAACTGCAAGGGTCCGATCCGAACTAGGGTAAAACTTTGCCTCGTATTACCATCCAGCGTAACAGCCAGGGATATCCTACCGAATGATATGATGAAATCATATCTGCCAACTACTATTAGAGAGGTGTGTCGGGGGGGGGCAATGTGTGCGAGAGAGGCCTAAAGATAATGTGTGTGCGGCAGACACGTAGGCACATATATGTGCGTATAGAGGGCTAGTAGAGACCGTGCATGTGTATATATGCATGTGAGAGAAATAGTGTTCTCCAACTGAGATTAGTGAAAAGAGTGGTACATAGTAGTCATAAAGAGAGATAGAGAAACAGAAAGAGCATGTGCGTGAGACACCCCGACACCCTGAGAGAGATTGTGAGCATGTGTGAAAGAGAAATACCGATGTATATAAAGTGTGTGCACTTATGCGTTAGATAGAGAGATATATAACTCGTTTGTGAGAACGGGGCGAGGCATAGTGCATCTACGTGTAAAAGGCGGTTCTACGCATTAAATTAAAATATAAATGGCATTATTATTTTTGGATGAGATCATGAATTTTGCAAAATTGCGTATGGACGAAAATCGTTCTATCAGACACTCATACTCTATTGAATTCTAGCATGTGCATGTGTTTATTTCATATTATCGATCCATAGAGTGAGAGCGGTTTTAAATACAGGAAATGGATGCTTTTGAAATTCATATCTAAACATTAATTAGTGCACTCCATGTTGTTAGTGTGAAGCACTTTATACATTTGTCACTTGCATGGATACATTCCAAATTGCTAGCTACGAAATAAAATACATGTCGAATTCAACATAAAGGGGGTTTCGAAGATTCAAATTCATAGGAAGTGCATCCATCTATTTGAACCCAAGATAATGGCATTTGTAAATCAAATGTAAAAGGGGGCATCAATCTTTGTTGTGAGTTTGAACATGCTATATATATTTATACGCATATCTAACTTTTTTTGCAACCAAGGAGATTATACCTGGAACCATGCATGAACTGAGGTAAGTTGCATATTTTTTAATATATACTCGTGTACAATGTATATTAAAATGTACCCCCTCCATTCCAAAATAATCGTAGCTTTAGGATTTTCAAGAGTAAAGATTTGTGAAGTTTGACAAATCCTAAAAGTTCAATTCAAGAGAACCGAAAACGTTAATGCTTCTGCTCCCAAATATTGAACGAAGCGCTAAATAGGCCTCTGGTCACCCGAAACCGCACGAGACTAATGTTTTGGTGGTAGGAAATTACTGTCCTGACTCTGGCCCGTGTAGCCTATCGGCCCGATGTCCAAAGGTCTAAACCGGGGTAGGTTTGTAACTTCAACAAGATGAAAATCTCAACCGCCTCCGAGAAGCATTCATACGCCGTGGGCGCCTAAACACCCATGCGCTCGGCCTAAATCTATCCCGCCCACATTTGGGACACCTGACATGACTGTCCTACCCCCAACCCGCAATGTGTCCGAAATTTTAGATGTGGGCAAAGTTTGTAACTTTCCCAAAATTTCAAACAAGCGCGTCTCAAACCGAAACATTGTTCCCCCTTAGTTCCCCGCCTCCCTCCATTTCCCCATGCATACTCCATGGGCGCAAAAACGCCCTCTCCACCAGCCGCGAAACCCCAGCCTCCTCCGTCCTCCACCCCATAGCAGCCAATCCACCACCGCCCTCCTCCATCACGCCAGAGCCGATACCCCGGCGTCGTCGTCCAACGCAACCACAACCGCAACGCCCTCAAGGACTTAGCAGCTGAAGCCGAGGCAGAGCTGCCTCCACGACGCCGACGCCGACGTGTGCCGTACCAGAACCACTCTGACCACGCCGTCCTGCGCCTCACTGCTGCGGCTCCACTGTCACAACCATCCACCGCACCGGAGCTGTTCCTGCTACGCCGTCGTTCGCCGCCTCGGATCTGCTTCCCCGCCGCCGACGGACGGCGACCGCACCACACTCAACAACTTGGCCATGGGTTCGTCCAAGGCTGCACCGTCCTCCACAACTTCTGGTTTCCCGCGAACAACAAGATCGTCTGAAAAACACAAGGAGGACACAACACTGCCAGCAGAATGAGGTACTCCTCTTCCCTTATTCGTGCAAATCTTACGTCTTCGCTCACACCGTATTCATCCCACGAAAAAAACTAGTTGAGCGCTTCTTACTGCATCTTCTTCGAGATACTAAATGCACAAGGTTTCCTCCCTTTTACTATTTCACCTTTGCTAGAGGTCAGTAGCCCGCCTGGATTTCAATTCAGGTTCAGTTGAACCGCAATTAAAAGAAGCGGCACCCGCTTAGGCGCGTGGAGCACCTAGTCCGCCTGTTCCCCGGGGAAGCGGCGCATCGGTGTCTATCATAGGGGTGTGGGGTGCAGGAGCTGCTTGCGCCCGATCTGGAGGTCAGCGGGGCTTGAATGGATGGCCGGGGGGGCGGTGCCAAGCACGGCGGTGCGGTGAGGTCGAGGGGAGGGCGTAGGCAGGGGAGGAATACTGGGCCGGTGGTCACTGGCGTTTCGAGGAAGATCGTCAACACTGACTGGCTGGAGGTAGATGAAGGCGATCTGCCCGTTCTTTGTACATCGAACGGTGCAGAAAAAATGGACTGACGCATTTTCTTTCAGTCGGCTGTTATTTTCATAGAATCCTGTAGTAATTGAGTGTGCCATGCATGTTGTAGAGCTATCATATGTCAGCCTGGGCGTTCGGGTAATACGGTTTGTTCGGTTCGGTTAGTTCGGTTTACGGGTAATACGGGTAGTTGAAAATGAGAACCGAACTTGTGTCTGCCAGAAAAAGAACCGTACCCAAATTACCCAAAAATTTCGGTTCGGGCAATTCGGGTAGCCATAGCCCGAAATATTCAGACCAGCGTACTATACAAAATTCAGTGCAACATAGCCTCACAATCACAGTAGCAAAAAAATCAGATATAACAAAAGCACAAATTTAGTCTCAGGTGATATGCAAGTGCATAGCAGAAATGCACAGTGCAAGCACAAATTCAGTTATGCAAGTGGACAACACAAGCACAGATTCATGCATTCAGCAACATGACATCAAATTTGACAATAATAGACTCACATCACAGTCTCATACTCTCATAGGTGATAGCTCCCAACACACCAGTGCACAACACAAGTCGTCCAAACACACAATAAACATGGTTCAAGCTGAATAGGTCCAAACAGTCACAAACACACACAAGAGACAAGTAATAGGTCCAAGCTGAGATAACCATAGCTAATATTTTAAGGGCTTAACAAGTTTCCTTGAGGGCGAAGCTGAGAAAACCATAGAAGATAGAACACAAGAAGAGAGGTTGAGAGTGAGCCGAGAGTGTTCCTTAGGTTGGCGGCACACTTGATGTTCTTCTGGTATTCCCTGCAAAAGTGGAAGGAAAATCACTTGAATATAGTGCAAGTGCAAAACAAATTAAAACAGAAATCTTGCGTAACATTAAGGTGATATGTATACGAGATCATGCATATATTTCCACTTTCCCACCATAGTTTCCAGCATATCAAGTTGAAAACAACATGCAAGTTACAGGGGAAATCTTGCAAGAATTTTACTCACCAAGACTTATGATTCGGTGTCATCAATGGTGATGTGGACACCAGCACTTGTACCGGACTTAGCATTAGCAATGCTCAGATCAGACAATTCTTGAAGTACCGCTGAAATAAATGGAGTAAGCGAGAGAATGTAAGTATGAACAAAATGGAAAGCACATATCTAAGAGTAAATTGTTTGCATAATTACCTTCCTCTAGGTTGTCATGTAGCTCTTCATTCTCTTCATTGTTAACATGAATTTCTCTGCGCAACCAATCATGAGTACAAATTAGTGCATGCACCATGAATGGAGTGAGCGAGCTTCGGAACTCATCAAGAATGCATCCACCGGTGCTAAAAGCTGACTCTGATGCGACTTTAGATATTGGGAAAGCTAGGACATCACGAGCTAAACGTGATAGCAAAGGTAATCTAGATGAGTTGACCTTCCACCACTCAAGAATGTTGAATTTGCTGCTGTTTGCTTCATTATCCTCTGTAAGATACTTTTCAAGTTCAAACTTCGAAGGGCTAATGCTGATTCCACAGTCATTCATTCTCATTCTCTTTGCAATCAAGGAACTCATCAAGCTTTCGCTGCTGTCCTCTTCAAAGCTAGGTGCATCATCAGACTGCACTTCTTGCTCAGTTGGACCATATAACTTAACATACTCTTGGAACAGATTTGTAAGAGTTGTATTCATCTTTGTCCACACCTCCTCTCCATTGATCTGCCCAAACATTTCAAAAGTTGCAATCTTGATGTAATTTGACAACTTGTATCTTGGATCAAGAGCAACAGCCACAAAGATCAAGATGTTGAAGCTCTTGTGATCTGCCCAATACTTGTTGTACTTGTCCAACATCCTTTCTCCCATCTCTCTCCGCAAAGGGTCTCCACTTCCACACCAAGCCCTCAGCAAGACAATGATATCAGCAATTTGATGGAAGAATATGTGAGATGTGCAATGATTTGAGGCTGAAACACGAAGGGTAAGCTTATAGAAATGCTCAAGAAACTCTGCCATCTTTGAAGCATTATCCCAATCTTCTGGTTGAGGAACTCCTGGCATTTTGTCGCCATTTAGCTCAATTGCAAAGTATGGGTCCTCTTCTTCATACCTCACGAACACCTTCTCATATGTGGCTGCAGCTTTCAGCATTAAGAATGTGGAGTTCCATCTAGTGCATACATCAAGTGACAAGAAACCTTTATTTGCCAACTTCTCTAATTCAGCACACTTCTTGAACTTAGTAATTCTAGATGGAGAATTCTTAACAAACTTGACTGCAGCGCGAACTCGCTTCACTGAGATATCCAACTCTTTTAGCCCATCAGTAACTATCAAGTTCAGAATATGAGCAGCACATCTCATGTGCATATATTCTCCTCTCCCTATGCTTGCATTGGCACTGTTCATGATCCTCTTTCTGTAGCTTACCGGTCCATCATTTGGTGAGGCATTGTCAACTGTTACTGAAAACACCTTATCTATGCCCCACACAACCAAACACTTCTCCAGGTCCTTCCCAATGTCTTCCCCCTTATGACCCCTCACCAAGAAAAACCCAATGATCCACTTATCCAGAATCCAGTCATTATCAATAAAATGGGCTGCCACACACATAAAATTCTGCTTTTGGGAAGATGTCCATGTGTCGGTAGTTACACAAACTCTTTCACAAGATTCTTTGAAGAATTTCTTTAGCTTGACTTTCTCCCTATAATGAATGCGGACACAATCTCTAGTAACCGTCCTCCTGGATGGGACATTGAAACGAGGACAAGCGTTTGCCACAAACCTTCTAAATCCTGGTTTCTCAACAAATGCAAACGGAAGCTCATCCACAATTACCATTTCAGCCAAAGCATCTCTAAGATTATCCTGATCGAATCTCCAGGTAGTGAGTGAACACTTACTAGCATCCCCCTGATTCGGAGTAGCTTGTAGAGTTGGCTGCTTGTCATCCTTGACCCTATGAGGATTTCTCTTGCAGGTCGTCAAATGCTTTAACAAGGATGATGTACCATTCCTTTTAGAAACACAAGCATGCTCACTTTTGCAATAGTTGCATGTTGCTGTCGTGGCATTTACATCCTTGCTAAAATGATTCCAAACTTCCGACCGTGGAGCCATTTCCTTCCTTTTCTTGGCATTTGCTGTATTCTTCTCAGCCTCGGTCGTCTCCTTCTGCTGCTAGTTGGGGAGCTGTTGCCCATCATGACTGTCCTTCTCCGAGTTCAAAGCGTTGTAAGGGGAGGTGTCTGACAGCGAAATATGAGAACTTTGGTCTGCCATGTACAAATAACAAATGACACAACTAGTTAGCCTAACATATTGGCAATGAGAAGTGACAATTTTTTACAGAAAATATAATAGTATAAGTAAGATGAAATAGTATGTTTAAAAGTACAATATATAACATCACTCATAGTTACAGGAAATAGTACATTTAACAGTAGAATTTAGCCTAATAGTACACTTTATCTACAACTAGTGAACTAACAAGTCAGTTGTCTGCAACTCTGCATACACTGATACACATACATCAATTTTGCTGTCTGCATAAGGTGTCAAAACAATCTGCTGTCTACATACACATACAGACATACTAGTAATTACAGTACTTGAGCATCTGAATCGGGACTCAAACTCACTATCTATATAAATTTTAGCTACACGCCTACAGTCGATACACCAACAAGTCAACGAACACTTGACTACTTGAGCAGTTGAGCATCTGAATCGGGACAAAGTGAAACTAGGGGAGTGACAAAGTCAAGGGACTTACCACTCACGTTGATCACTTGCTGTTGCTGCCGTCTATCGTGCTCAGTGCGTTGACTCCAGCCGGTGGCTCGCGCGGCTCCGTCTCCACTGTATCCAGCAACTGCGGCTCCTTCGGCACATCGCTACAGCATCCTGCATCATGACCTGCCCGCGTGCCTCACGCCATCACGCGCCGACGCGCCGTCCCGCCTCCCGTGTCACTACCGCCACCGCCGCTGGGGACTAGGGTTAGGACGATAGGGAGGAGGGGTCGAGCGTTTGGGACTGGGAGTCTGTGTTTCGTGTGACTGTGTGAGGGTGGGAGGCTTTATACGAGCGGTGGGCCTGGAGACTTCATGTGAGGTGAGTTGGGCCTGGGCCGCACAGCCGCATGTGTGAGGTCGTGTGACCCAGTGACCGTGTGAGACATTGGTTATATAAACTTCGGTTAATATGGTTTTTTCGGGTTTTCGAGACTGGTAATCGAACCCTTACCCGAAGACCGAAAAGTCTGAAAATAAGAACCGTACCGAAGACCGATACCCGAGTTAACCGACATTTCGGGTATTACGGTTCGGTTCGGGTTCGGGTAATGGGTTCAGGTACCCGAACGCCCAGGCTGAATCATATGTCTCCCATCATTTATTTCTCACCGACCTGCTATCTGCTACCTTTACACTGTACTAATTGTGCACACACTTCACCCATACTCACACTATTGTTTTTTTATGCATGGGTATTTCAGACTCTGAGCAGTGTTGATGAATGCAGAAACGAAAAGACAGAAGTCGCTCCAGTGTAATTCAAAGATAAGCAGTAAGCGTTTCAGCGCTCTAATGGGTGCAGTGTCAACAGTTGGAGACAGTAAACGTAGCTCTGCAGTTGATGATCACAATTGCCACACACAACCATCCCAGGTGCTTGCTTTAACTTCGCGCTGTCAAATGTGGTTGCATGTTGCATATGGTGTCTAGCTTGTATTGCTTCCAATTTGGTTAAATTGCATCTGCTTACTTTACCCATTATACCTTTGATAATGACATGCCTTCCTGTTTTTGATACATACTACATATGTCTATTAACCATGTTCGTACGTCAAACTAATGCTCTATTGTATCCCTCGTCAATCACTTATGATGAGATAGTCACCCGGGTGGGTTACTGTGAGACGCCCTACTCGTTTAAAGAGTGCAGTGTCATCCTCCCCACATGATTCTCAAGAAACAGCAAGGCTAAATGAAGATAGTCAACGTAGCTCTCTAGTTGATCACCGCAATTCCCCCACACCACCATTGCAGGTGCTTGCTATTACTTGGTGGTGTGATATGTGGTTGCATGTTGCATATGGTGTCTACCTTGTAATGCTTCTCATTAGGGTAAATTGCATCTGCTTAGTTAACACATTATACCTGTGAATATGACATGCCTTCCTGTTTTTGGTACATACTACGTCTTTCTATTAACCATGTTCTTACATCAAACTACTTCTCTTGTGTATCCCTCATCAATGCTCCTAATTTGTTAAATTGCATCTCCTTAGCTTACACATTATACATGTGAATATGACACGCCTTCCTGTTTTTGGTACATACTACATCTGCCTATCACACCATGTTCTTACATCAAACTACTGTTCTTGTGTATCTTACGTCTATCGCTTATGATGAGACAGTCACGCGCGTGGGTTAATATGAGACGCAATAATCTTATAAAGAATGCAATTTCATCCTCTCCACATAATTCTCAAGAAACAGCAAGCCTAAATGAAGATATTGAACATTGCTCTGTACCTGAAGACAGCACTTCCCCTACAACACCATCACAGGTGCTTGCTCCAACTTCGCAGTGTGATATGTGGTTGCATGTTGCATACGGTGCCTAGCTTGTAATGCTTCTAATTAGGGTAAATTGCATCTGCTTAGTTTACACACTATACTTGTGAATATGACATGCCTTCCTATTTTTGGTACACACTACATCTATGTGTTAACCTTGTTCTTACATGAAACTACCTCTATTCTGTATCCTGCATCAATCACTTACGATGAGTCACCTTTATTCGTTGCATATTGCAGATTATTTCTAGCCTGTTGCCATGTATTGCTTCTAATTTGGTCAAATACATTTGTTAGGGCACCCTTTTAATTTGGCAGAGTGATATTGGTTTCATCTTTCATATGGTTTCTAGCTTGCATCGATTCTAAGAAGTTCAAGCACCTTGTGCTTAGTTTACACTTTATACATCATACATGTCAATATGTCATGCCGTCCTATTTTTCATACATATTCCATCCTCCTATCATGCGGCTGCCTTACATGAAAGTAGTGTTCGTCAGTATCATGCATCAATAAGTTCTGAAGAGCAAATTTTATTCCTTTTGCTGGTGGGTTTGACTTGAGAAGGCAAAATCAAGAAAGAGGAAGGAAAAGAGTAAGGAAGGCAATGATGGTGGTCCTCTGCAGCAACGTAAACGGAGCAGCTGTATCGATTCTCCTTGTACTGATAGTGCATCACATGGTCCAAGTCTCCGCTCCCTTACTCCACCATCCAAGGTGCTTGCTCTAACTTGGCAGTGTGATATTTGGTTGCATGTTGCATATGGTGTCTAGCTCGTATTGCTCCTAATTAGTGTAAACTGCATCTGCTTAGCTTACACATGATACATGTGAATATGACAAGCTTTCCTGTTTTTGGTACATACTATATCTTTCTATCACACCATGTTCTTACATGAAACTACTCTTCTTGTGTATCCTGCATCAGTCACTTATGATGGGACACCTTTAAGTTGGCAGTGTGATATTGGTTTGCATCTTGAATATAATTTCTAGCATGTATTGCTTCTAGTTTGATGAACGCCACCTATGACGAGACAGTTTTAACTTGGCAGAGTGATATTGATTGCACCTTCCATATGGTGTCTTGCAGTGTTTCTAATTTGTTGAAGTGCCTTCTGCTTAGTTACCACATCATAGGTGTGAATATGTCAGGCTGTCCGTTTTTTCGTACATATTCCATCCTCGTATCATGACTTTGCCTTTCATCAGAGTAGTGTTCGTCAGTATCATGAATGAATGAGTTCTGAAGAGTGAATGATATTCCTTTTTCTTGTCGGTATGACCTCACAATACAAAATCAATAAAGTTGAAGGAAATTAGCAAGGCATTGGATGATGGTGGTCCTTCCGAGCAACTGAAATGGAGGTTCTCTACAGATTCTACTCTGCCATCCTCCCAACAAGATTCGCAAGACAATGAAAGGCTAGACAGTCAACGTAGCTATGTTGATGATGAGCACATCTCCCCTACTCCACCATCACAGGTGCTTGCTCTAACTTGGCACTATTATATGTGGTTGCATGTTGCGTATTATGTCTAGCTTGTATTGCTTCTAACTTTTTTGAATTGCATGTGCTTACTTTACACATAATGCCTGTGAATATGACATGTGTTCCTGTTTCTACACCAGACTACTATTCTTGCATATCCCGCATCAATCACTATGATAAGGCACCTTTAAGTCGCCACTGTGATATTGGTTGTGTCTTGAATATGATTTCTAGCATATACTGCTTCTAATTTGTTGAAACGCCATACAGTTTGAACTTGGCAGAGTGATATTGGTTGCATCTTTCATATGGTGTCTAACTTGCAGTGCTTCTAATTTGTTGAAATGTCTTCTGCTTAGTTACCACATCATAGGTGTGAATATATCACACCATCCTGTTTTTCATACATATTTCATCCTCGCATCATGTGTTTGCCTTTCATCCGAGTAGTGTTCGTCAGTATCATGCATGAATGAGTTCTGAAGAGCGAATTTTATTCCTTTTTCTTATCGGTTTGACTTCACAATGCAAAATCATTATAGCTAAAGGAAATTAGTCCGGCAGTGGATGATCGTGGTCCTTCGGAGCAACTCAAACAGGGGGTCTCTACAGATTCTACTCCGCCATCCTCCCAACAAGATTCGCAAGACAACACAAGGCTGGATAGTCAACGTAGCTGTGTAGATGATGAGCACATCTCCCCTACTCCACCATCACAGGTGCTTGCTCTAACTTGACACTATTATATGTGTTTGCATGTTGCGTATGATGTCTAGCTTGTATTGCTTCTAACTTGAATTGCATCTGCTTACTTTACACATAATGCCTGTGAATATGACACGTGTTCCTGCTTCTAGAACATACGTGTACATGATGAGCACATCTCCCCTACTCCACCATCACATGTGCTTGCTCTTACTTGGAACTGTTATACGTGGTTGCATTTTCCGTATGATGTCTAGTTTGTATTGCTTCTGATTATGTATAATTGCATCTGCATAGCTTACAATTATACCTGCAACGATCACTTACCCATAAGACACATTTAACTTGGGACTGTGATGTAGGTTGCATCTTGCATTGTCTTCTAGCTTGTACTGCTTCTAATTTCTTGAAATGGCACTTACGAAGAGACACTTTTTACCTGATAGAGTGATATTGGTTGCATGTTCATATGGTGCCTAGCTTTCATTTCTTCTAATTTTGTTGAAATGCCTTCCGCTTACTGTTTTTTCATACATATTCCATCCTCCTATCGTACGTGTGAATATGAAACGCTGTCTTTTTTTGTATATATTCCATCCTCCTGCGCTTGCCTTACATCAAAGTTGTGTTCGTCTGTATCATGCATCAACTAGTTATGCAGAGCTAATTTTATTCATCTTCTTGTGGTTTTGACTTCATAAGGCAATATCAGAAAATAGGAAGGAAAAGAGGAAGTCAGGGGATGTTGGTGGTACTCCGCACCGACGCAAACAGAGACTCTCTAGATTTGCCACTGCTACTGCTAATGAAGTTGAAGTCCCAAGTCTACATGATGAGTTCATCTCCCGCACTCCACCATCGCAGGTGCTTGCTCTAAGTTGACAGTGTGATAATTGGTTTCATGTTGCATATGTTGTCTAGCCTGTATTTCTTCTATTTTGATTAAATTGCACCTGCTGAGTTTATACGTTATACATGTGCATATGACATGGCTTTCTGTGTCTAGAATACACTGCATCTATCTATCATACCATGTTCTTACATCAAAGTACTGCTGTTGTGTATCCTGCATCAGTAACTCATGATTGGATGCTTTTAACATGGCAGTTTGATAGTGGTTGCATCTTGCATTGATTTCTATGTTGTACTCCTTCTAATTTTTCGAATTGCTACTTATGACAAGACACTTTTAACTTGGCAGAGTAATATTGGTTGCATCTTTCATATGGTGTCTAGCTTGCATTACTTCTATTTTCTTGAAAATCCTTCTACTTAGTTTGCACATTGTAGCTGTGAATATGTCATGCCGTCCTGTTTTTCTTACATATTCCATCCTCATACGTTGTCTTACATCAAAGTATTGCTTGTTTGTATCATGCAGCAATGAGTTCTGAAGAGTGATTTTATTCTTTTGTGTTGTGGGTACAACTTGACATGGCAAAGTCAAAAAAGAGCAAGGAAAATAATATAGTAGGGAGTGCTGTTACTCGTCGGGTGAAATGGAAAAGGTTCTGCCGTCGAGATTCTGCTGGTACTTATAATGCAGTAGAAGGTCCAAGTCCACCGGCTAAATCTACAAATACAGTATCACCTGCTCCACTAGCTGCAGCATCCGCTTCAACTGTACCAGCATCTCAACCAGTTACTCGTTCGTTTGCTCCGGAACTGGCTAGTTCCCAAGCTGCCTTCACACCTAACACTACTTCCGAAGCACTACTGACATAACAGGACTTGGCAAGATCAGATGAACCTCATGAGCATCAACACCAAGACGGTACCTGACCGAGTCAAGTTGCAGTTGCATGCTCCTTTATATGTACTCTCATAGTTTGATGTACACTAACACTTTCCATATCCGTTGTTGAACTGGCACCACAGCGCAAGCGGAAACAGACATCAGGGATAATGCTTGACAGATTAACAAAATCTAAAGGAGGAAGAATGGAGATCCATTTTGAGGCAGGTTTAAAAAGGCCACGTGATGCTACAGAGTCGGCCAAGTTAGTATCAGAGGCAGCCGTTGCCGTTAGGTGTCATGCGCGTATCCTCCCAACGTGGATCCAGTACAGGAATGAGAAAGACAATACCCAGTTTAACACCTTCCTTGACCATTTATCCATAAGTAATGTTATTCATCGCAATTAGTAATATTGTCTTGCTCTGTCTCATACTTTCTATCTTCCTCCTAATAAGACTCACATTCTTTTTTCAACAGATGAGGTTCAAGTTGGATCCGAAAGATGATGCAACTAAACAAGCATGCACTCATGTTTTTCAGTCTGCTCTGCGACTGTATCGGTACCACCTTAGAAAATCTCACTTTGAAGGCAAGGCTAACAATGAAATCGCCCAAACATCTCCAGTGGAATATATTACAGATGAAGACTGGACATTCCTCGTTAAACACTGGTCTGATCCAAAGTATCAAGTAGGCTATATGTATTTGATCAGACCACATATTGAACTTGTATTTATGTATATGCCTTACAAGTGTATCTTCTTCTAGGCTAACTGTTTGAAGAACAAAACCAATTGTTCTAAAGTGAAATTCCAACAGACAACATGATCTCATAGCTATATTGCACACTGCGAGGCTCTTGTAAATAGCTTCTACTTCCTTTTTTTGTGCCATATTATCGTATCTATATTGACTTGT
Source organism: Triticum aestivum (assembly GCF_018294505.1). NCBI lineage: Eukaryota > Viridiplantae > Streptophyta > Magnoliopsida > Poales > Poaceae > Triticum > Triticum aestivum. The sequence continues at coordinate 525,772,596 of NC_057801.1, forward strand.
TCCAAATACAGAGGAAAGCCCGTGCGGACCAAAAAGAACCTGAACCGAATGCAGTGCAAATCTTCAAGGATTGCCACACCCGCAAGATGAAGGGCATGAGCACACCAGTTCAAGCCGCTGTTGTAAGTCCTTACTCCTCCTGCCTTGAACTGATTGGTACTGTGCTGTGTTCATTTAACTACTTGGTTTGCAGCCAATGTCAGTTACTCTGTTCACTTTTATACACAGTTGTCTTAACGTATCATTTCACCTTACATGGTTTAAAAGAGATGAAGGATATTCTTTTGGTCTTGATCTGTAATCTAGTTGTTATGTTCACGTGCGCACACAATGATAAAATAGCCTGTTTGTTTTATATCTGTTTGCCCATGATATGAATGATGTCATACTATGTTCATCCTACTTTAAACCATGTCTCTTTATCCTTAGATGTCAACGAATGAGAGGAAATAGACAATACAATAGGCATGCTACATGAACATATGTTCCGAAAGTGATTTTATTATGTAGTTGGCACTACAATACATGCTAATGTATTACAGTAGTTCACCAAAATAAGTTATGTATAAATGTTTAACCTACTTTGTTTGTTTTTGTCTCATTAGTAACTCACTGGTACACTAATCTACAAGTTCAAACTTTCAGGAAGCTATGGAACAAATGATTGAACAACCACAACCACCTGAAGGTGACGAGGCTACTACAGGCACAAGGTCACCTCTTGCTGCAGTGCGTCAGTATCTCTCCACCAAGGCAAGAGGGGGGAGTCCTACTCCCGGTGGGAGTAGGACTCCTCCAGGCGCACCGCTAGGGGGCCGGCCGCACCTCCCCCCACCCTCCTTTATATACAGGGGTAGGGGGCACCCTAGAACACACAAGTTGATCTTTGTGATCGTTCCTTAGCCGTGTGCGGTGCCCCCCCTCCACCATATTCCACCTCGGTCATATCGTTGTGGTGCTTAGGCGAAGCCCTGCGTCAGTAGAACATCATCATCATCACCACGCCGTCGTGCTGACGGAACTCATCCCCGACACTTTGCTGGATCGGAGTCCGGGGATCGTCATCGAGCTGAACGTGTGCTGAACTCGGAGGTGCCATACGTTCGGTGATTGGATCGGTCGGATAGTGAAGACATACGACTACATCAACTGCGTTATCATAACGCTTCCGCTTATGGTCTACGAGGGTGCGTGGACAACACTCTCCCATCTTGTTGCTATGCATCACCATGATCTTGCGTGTGCGTAGGAAATTTTTTGAAATTACTACGTTCCCCAACAGTATGAACTTATTTATGTATTGTGTGAAGTAGCGATTGTAAGCCAACTCTCTTTATCCCATTCTTGTCCATTACATGGGATTGTGTGAAGATGACCCTTCTTGCGACAAAACCTACAATGCGGTTATGCCTCTAAGTCGTGCCTCGACACGTGAGAGATATAGCCGCGTCGTGGGCATTTCAGCCAACCAAAAATTGGACTATCAGATCTGAGATGCCACGTGTACCAGATGAATGACTCCAAGTTCGACCAACGTGATGCTAGGTGCGAACCGAGGAACACCGTTGGAGAGACCCCTCCTCATAGTTTTCCTATATTGGTTGTTTGATTCATAGGATAGAATGCTATAGGATTTTTTTCCTATATAATCATGTTTTAGTTGGCAATCTAGCATCCACTCCAACTTTTGTTTCACTTCCTTTGATCCTACGACGAGAGTACTTGCTCAAAATGATGTGCCACTGCAAGAGCTGCCTATATTAATTAACCATGCTCTAAAAAGGTGGCCCAGCTTTGGCTGTAGTAGTATTGTACTAGGATAGTAGGTGACCTTGCGCTTGGCTCTTCTCCTCTTCCGGAAGTCAAACAATAATGATGGTACTATACTACTTCTGGCAATCTGACACCAAATGAATTGTTGCACGTCCACCGCTTGTAAGCAAGAGTTTCTCCTCGTGCTGCGAGCCACCGCGCATGCGTTGGCGAGGGAGAAGGCGTAGTAAGCAAGCTTCTCGTCGTTCTGCGAGTTGACAGGACACATCAAAGTTACATATTTATTAGTACTCTCTTCAAAAAGGGCCGGCCATGTCCATGGCTACCATCCCGTGCTCTATCATTGAGTACATGCACTATTCACGTGCCATCGAGGAGAAAAAATATTGCGTAGTACTAGGTGCCATTGAAGTGCATGACTCACTTACGCACTGCGTATCTCCATTTTCTTGCATGACACGCCACCTGGATGCTATATGTCCCGCGTGTCATGGAGGCATATTGTATGATTTTGTAAAATGGAGGCATATAGATGTCCCGCGTGTCGGCAACAGGATGAACAAAGCTCATGTCTTAAACGAAAGAGTGGAAGAACATAGATTCCCGACGACCGAGAAGGAGCTACAAACCTCGGGGTGGAGCGTCTGCACTCATAATATTTTATATTATTCAATGATATAAAATCAACCAAATATGTCCACGTTCCTATACCATTCTAAGTATGAGAATTACTTTGAACGTAAGCCATTGATTCACTCTATCCAATGGTCATAGTTGGAAAATCCAAACAAAACCAAGCATTGGATCAACTCTTTTTCAAGATCAACTCTTTTAGCACTTAGATTGTTGCCGCCTGCCCACCTAGCCCACCAATATATACACTCACGTGTGATGACCACATGAGCTATCCACTCAGATTGTATGTTAAAAAATAGAAGTCGATAACTAATGCGGCACCTCGGGCCAACGCGGCCAGATCACATTTTGCACGAGAAATTACACACCATGTTTCATTGACATGTGGTCCTGTTCCAACATGTCAGTGAGAAGACGACGAGTCCTTTTGTACAATTTCCGAAAGGACGTGTAGGCCGGGGCGCCTCTTCATGTACCGTGGCAAACTGCCAACCATCCACCGACTCTTCGCCTTTCCCTCTCGATTTGGAACTGCTGTCGCACGCTCTTCCTCCCTCCTCCATTTGCCTTCACCCTTCCTTCCGCCATTGTTCGATCGTCTTCTCCATGGAGGGAAAAGCAGGAACCGACCCCATTATTCTTGCCCCAATCTGAAAGATGACATGGTGGGGTAACTCGTTGATCGATGCGACGTCATCACCTCGGCTAGCATGGCTGGTTCGTTCAAGAACATTTTTGACTCAACTAATAACATCATTACAAGGAACCCAAGGGTCTAGGAGCGGTTTGATCTCCCTTATCTTCTTTTCTATAAGCATGTTCGCATTGGCGCGAACGATGGAGGCCTCGCCTTGTGCAAGTTGATGCCGCTTGATAACGATACGTGTGATGTCAAGATGCATCACTTCAGGGTAAGGCCTGGGCTGGCGCGAATGGAGATTGGGTTGTTTATATAGGGTACAATTGCGAGTGGGAACTTGTGAATGTGTACACTCGTCAGCGGATTCCACTTCCAAAAATCTCCGAGTGCCCTGAGGTTGAGCACACAGATGATCTACGGACGTTCAAATATGATCATGGTGAGTGTCGTCTACGGAAGATAGCAATTTCTCGAGTTCCCAACCGCTCTTGGAATTACAAGAACTATCAAGTTGTTGCTATCTTCGACAAGCTTGTTGCCATCCTTCGTGGTTCGACTGGATGGATATTGCTCAAAAATCAGCTTCTATACACGGATGTGTACTGTGATGCAATTGAATATGAGGGTCTTGTGTTTGCTGCCACCACTCGTGGCACTATTTTTGCATGGGAGCCTCGTAGTTCTGGTACGTTTGTCTTCCACTGTAATTATAATTGTTTCATCCACATGCATGCGATTTATCAAGTTTCCCTTCTCTACTAATTAACCTTCTTCTTGTGTTTCCAAGGTCATGTGAACATTCCGCCGCCTATACTTGAAATTTTTTAAAACCAAGCGGGAGATGAAGATGGTGATGATCACGAGCATGAGAACGAGGAGGGCCCATATACTCAGTGGTGCCTGGCAACTTCCGATGGATCACCCCTTCTTGTCTCTATACAGCCCACTGCAGATGTTACTACTGAGGGAGCATGTGTTGTCTCCCATGGTCGCACTCTTCGGACCTATTCCAACGCCCGTTGCATGGTATTCGGGATGGATACTAGTGTGCTAGCGCCAGCACCTTCTCCCTGGTACAGTATTGATAGTCTTGGAGCAAACTCTCTCTTCCTTGGACAAAACTATCCAATGATGGTGAAAGGCGATCCAACTACTGTTGACACAACGTTACTACCATTTATGAGAAGCAACTGTATCTACGCGTCGGACATTGCGGTGGTTCCCTACCTTGGTCATGATATAGTAGGCCGCTTCAGCCTGGATGACCAGTCCTGCGTTGGTCTCGAGATTGACAGTAGCTGGCTCTTCCCAGAGAATCGCTTGTGGTTCAAAAAAGCATTTCCAACACCGAGGATTGGTTGAGTTGAAGTTCATTTCATTGCTTGTTATTTGTTGTGTGATGAAAACTTTAGTATTTATAATGTATCCTCGTTGTCGTTGTGTGTTGATGACCTGTTGTATGTAATAAAATGATATGCCTGTGATAAACTTACTAAATTTATGAATGGCTTTCAAGTCGCTTCTCTGAGTGGGTGCTGCGACGAGGCAAAAAAATATTTTCCGAATACATAATTGTACGTGCATTGCAACAGGTTATCGGATGAGGCCAATGAACAAGAGTACACTATATGTACTAGCTTCACATGTTGCACTATCTCTACTTCTACGTACGTAATACAACAAGTTTTAAACTTGAGACCAGCCACCCATCCTCACAAAGAGCACTTTTTAACCTAGCACAGACTCCAGGAAATTTGGCCACAGTGTGAGGTGGGCCATATGTTAATGTGTTCGTTGTACATAACCAGCACCTTGAAACCTCGATATTACTACTATAAGTAGTAGGAGTAGTAGGGTGGCATGGGCTAGAACAAGCATTCACGTCCAGGAGTACGACACACGCCACCAGCATGACTTCCATCTGACACCATATTTCTTGGAGTCTGTGCTACAGTAATCTCTTCAACCTCGTCGTTTCTCTAACTCAGCCATCGCGCGGCGGGCGAGGTGGTGGTATGCCTAAAGTCGGTTTCCTCAATTGCGGTCCCACTTGTAAGGCCAACTCCAACGCACGACCCCAAACGGACCTTCGTTTTGCCCAGATTCTGTCCGTTTGGGTAGGGCAATGGGGTCGTGTCCGGGCCATTTCTCGGATGCGGTGGTCGTGCGCCGGACGCTCGCCTGCATCACGGCCGTGTACAGTTTTCTTTGCTAACACATATCTTTTTTTCGTCATTGATTTTTTGGTACATGGAAATACATCACCAAAATTTTGACTAGAAAAGCAAGACCAAAAAAAACAAGAACCACAAGAATACATTTTAGAAGATATCCAACTTCCATAACTGCTCCTGTAAGTTGGATTAGTGACTTCTCGATGCATTCATTGTTGATCTGCGGAGGCTCGATCTTGCGTACTTCTTTCTTCTTCGAGTGTAAAGAACTAGACGTGTCTAGCCTCTATTCTATCAACAAGTGCACTAGTCTCATCTCTAGCCTCTATGCTAGCTAAAAGTGCTAGAACATCTTCTAAATTGCGCTCTATCAATATATCGTTGTACTCTTCTTCCCAATACCAAAACTTGCATCCATTCTACACAATAAAATTTTAAGTTAGCACAACTAGTCTAATCCGAGAGCACAACCAAAGATTTGGTCGACTTCTTCCTCCTTTTGCCGACACGTGGGACATCTAGCATCCAGGTCGTGTCATGCAAGAAAATAGAGTGGTAGTTGAAGCCACGTGATGTGCATGTTGGGTTAAACTGTAAATAGAATCTTACTACTCTTGAGTAACTCCAAAAGCAGCCACCGAAGATCTTTACTGGATATGTTTTTCATCACCGGCATGTTGAGGTGAAAGATGTGCAGGTTCAGTGGGTCCTCTTGCGTTTCGCTGACAAGTGGGACCGCATATGAGCAAACAGACTATAAGCTCCGCGCGTCTGCTGACTGGCTGAGAAGAGAGATAGAGGAGGGATGAGCACGGACTCTAGGAAATTTGTTCTACATAACCAGCAGCTCAATATGGTGGGGTGGCATGGGCCATAACTAGCATTCATGTCTAGCAATACGGCACACGCCACCCACACGAGTCCCATCCGACACCAATTTTCTTGGAGTCCGTGCTACAACCATCTCTTCCCCCTCCTGTTTTCTCAGCCATCACGCGGTGAGCAGGGTGGGGGTTTGCCGATAGTTGGTTTGCTCAACTGCAGTCCCACTTGTAAGTGAAAATGCAGCACAGCACGCGTTCCCCCTTGAGCGGCGTGCGGGACCAACTGTGTGGGGGTGCGACGCGAACACGGCAGGCTTTTCCTTTTGAACTTGTAACTTATAAAATTTGGTTCTGCTCCATGGCGCGACCGATAGATAGAAATAATGATTTTCCCTAGAGTAATGAGAATTTTGGTTGTGGCGCGGTTCATGCATGGAGTACGTAGGAAAATTATGAAGTTGATGCGAAATGTAAGATAATTACTAGTAGTACCATACACTACTACATGGATTTGACGGAAAGATAAAGATATATACGGATCCATCAACGACATCCTCACGCCCTAGTGCACCGGGTCACCAAACGACGTGTGAAGAGCAGCGGCGTTGGTGGCAAGCTCAACGTGCTTTTGAACAATGCAGTCCGGGTTGCCCTGCGGTCCAAGAAGGCCAGCATCCTATCGTCCTCCTCTTGCATGTAGTTGTCCTTGTGGACAATTTGCACGTAGACGTGGGTGATTATGTCGATGATGTCTTGCTGCGCCAGGTGCTGTGCGGTGAGCGCGACCTCGAGGTGGACATTCTCCGGCGCGACGACGGGCAGTCGCACGACCACCAGTGCGTCGAAGAGGTTGGCACCATGGAGGCCGTTGAGGATGGCAGGCATCACAGAGCCTGGGCGCGTGGGCTGGAGGCGTACTTCAAGGTCGTCCGCGAGCTTCTTGACGACGGTGAACTTGTCGAGGAAGCCGACGAGGACCTCGTCGAACAAGGAGACGAAGCTGTCGTCCAAGTGGCCCCTCGCCCTGGCGGCCTCAAGCACTACCTGGAGACGTTCCTCGGTGCCGGGCCACAGGCCGGCATCGTGGACCATCTGGCACAGCCAGCTGATGCTCGCGCTCATCGCCTCCATGGGTCTACCTTCTAGTTAACTGATCTTGCGATTGGAGTGATCACTCTTGCCCTTGGGTGCGTAGGTGCAGAGTATTTCGTAGATTGGACTGGTGGGAGCCTTTATATGAGAAGTGCAGACTGCGTTGAATTCACGTGCGTGTTGGCCATCTACTCCTCACCCCTCTACTGCACCTGCCATTGGTTGTATGACAGGTTGGCCAGCCACCCATTGGGCCCACGTGTCATACACCCAAAGGCAGGTGCAGTAAGTCAATGAAGCTGCGTCCCCCTCCGTGCCTGTGCATGCTTTCAGTGACTTGAGACTACCAAACATCACATGCAGTGGTTAGTTCATTGCATGTAATCCTATTAAGTAGCAAAAAGACATTAAGTTATCTCGCTGATAAGAATAAAACAATACACCATGTATTTATTTATAGAGGGAGTGATGACCCACAAGTGTAGGGGATCAATCTTAGTCCTTTTGATAAGTAAGAGTGTCGAACCCAACGAGGAGCAGAAGGAAATGATAAGTGGTTTTCGGTAAGGTTTTCTCTGCAAGCACTGATTAGTAGGTAATAGATAGTTTTGTGATAAGATAAATGGTAACGAGTAACAAGTAAATAAAGTGCAGCAAGGTGGCCCAATCCTTTTGTAGCAAAGGATAAGCCTGGACAATTTCTAATAATGAGAAAGGAGCTCCCGAGGACACATGGGAATTATCATCAAGCTAGTTTTCATCATGTTCACATGATTCGCGTTTGGTACTTTGATAATTTGATATGTGGGTGGACCGGTACTTGGGTACTGCCCTTTCTTGGACAAGCATCCCAGTTATGATTAACCCCTATTGCAAGCGTCCGCAACTACAAAAGAAGTATTAAGGTAAACCTAACCACAACATTAAACATATGGATCCAAATCAGCCCCTAACGAAGCAACGCATAAACTAGGGTTTAAGCTTCTGTCACTCTAGCAACCCATCATCTACTTATTACTTCCCCATTCCTTCCTCTAGGCCCAAATAATGGTGAAGTGTCATGTAGTCGACGTTCACATAACACCACTAGAGGAAAAGACAACATACATCTCATCAAAATATCGAACGAATACCAAATTCACAAGACTACTAATAGCAAGACTTCACCCATGTCCTCAGGAACAAACGTAACTACTCACAAAGCATATTCATGTTCATAATCAGAGGAGTAATAATATGCATAAAGGATCTTAACATATGATCTTCCACCAAGCAAACCAGTTAGCATCAACTACAAGGAGTAAACAACACTACTAGCAACCCACAGGTACCAATTTGTGGTTTTGATACAAGATTGGATACAAGAGATGAACTAGGGTTTTGAGAGGAGATGGTGCTGGTGAAGATGTTGATGGACATTGACCCCCTCCCGATGAGAGGATCGTTGGTGATGACGTTGGTGATGATTTCCCCTTCCCAGAGGGAAGTGTCGCCGACAGAACAGCTCCGCCGGAGCCCTAGATTGATTCCGCCAAGGTTCCGCCTTGTGGCAGCGGAGTTTCGTCCCGTAAGCTTGCCCACGATTTTTTCCAGGGTAAAAGCTCTGATATAGCTGAAGATGGACACCGGAGGCCCACCAGGGGGCCCAGGAGATAGGGGGCACGCCCTGTAGGTGGGGCGCCCTCCTGTCTCCTGGACAGGGTGTGGGGCCCCTGGTGTATTTCTTTCACTCAATAATTCTTATTAAATCCAAAAAGATGTTTCGTGGAGTTTCAGGACTTTTGGAGCTGTGCAGAATAGGTTTCCAATGTTTGATCCTTTTCCAGCCAGAATTCCAGCTGCCGGCATTCCCCCTCTTCATGGTAAACCTTGTAAAATAAGATAGAATATCCATAAGTATTGAGATATAATGTGTAATAACATCCCATAATGCAATAAATATTGATATAAAAGCATGATGCAAAATGGACGTATCAACTCCACCAAGCTTAGACCTTGCTTGTCCTCAAGCGGAAGCCGAAATCGAAAAATATGTCCACATGTTTAGAGATAGAGGTGTCGATAAAAATAAAATACGGACATGAGGGCATCATGATCATTCTTATAACAGCAACATAAATAGATTTTATCATATGATTTCCTATGCTCAAGTAACAATCAATTCACAATGTCAAGTATGGTTCAAAAACTTCATTGGGAACTAACAAACTATAATCTCAGTCATTGGAGCAATTGCAAGTTATCGTAACATCAGAAAGAGTCAACAATAGAGCTTTTCAGCAAGCTCACATACTCAACTATCTTGTAGTCTTCTATAATTGCTAACACTCACACAATACTTGTGGTTATGGAGTTTCAGTCGGACACTAAGAAAGATAGGGGCTTATTGTGTTGCCTCCCAACGTATTCACCTTTAGGTGATGTCAACAATAATAGCCCATGCTAGCTTACATCCAATTGGATATATATATCATGATCTTTCAAACAAGAGGAGCTTGCCAAAGGATAAAATGAAAAGGGAAAGGTGACGATCACCTTCACTCAAGCATAAAGTAAAAACATAAAGTAAAATATAGGCCCTTTGCAGAGGGAAGCATAGGTTGTCATGTGCGTTTAGGGTTGATGCACAAAATCTTAATGCAAAAGAACGTCACTTTATATTGCCCCTTGTATGTGGACCTTTATTATGCAGTCCGTCGCTTTTATTACTTCCACAACAAGTTCGTACAAAGCTTATTTTCTCCGCACTAATAAGTCATACATACTTAGATAGCAATTTTTATTGCTTACAACATGAAAACTTACTTGAAGGATCTTACTCAATCCATAGGTAGGTATGGTGGACTCTCATGGCAAAACTGGATTTAAGGATATTTGGAAGCACAAGTAGTATCTCTACTTGGTGCAAATAATTTGGCTAGCATGAGGGGGAAAGGCAAGCTCAACATGTTTGGAAGGTCAATGACAATATACTTTAACTGAGATGTCGGAAAACATAAACCATTACGTTGTCTTCCTTGTCCAACGTCAACTCTTTTAGCATGTCATACTTAATGAGTGCTCCCGATTATAAAAGGTGTCCAAGGTAATATATTTATATGTGAACCCCTATTTCCTTATCACTTCCTATTAATTGCAACGATGACCAATACTACATTCATCAACTCTCAACAATTTTTATGCCTCATACTTTGTATGTGAGAAGTTATCACTATCCATAAGATCAATATGAACTCTTTTATTCTTTCTACTTTCTCAAGATCATAGCAACATAGCAAAGCCCTTGACTCAACACTAATCTTTATTATAGATAGCTCACAGACTCAATTACATAAAGAGATCATAAAGCAAAACTCAAAACTACTTGAAAACAAAACTTGAATCTACTAGATCAAGATACTACTAAAAGGATCAAACTAAATAAAACAGTAAAGATAGGAGTGTGATGGTGATACGATACCGGGGAACCTCCCCCAAGCTTGGCAGTTGCCAAGGGAAGTGCCCATACCCATGTGATTATGTCCCCGGAGGTGATGGAGGTGGTGATGATGACGGTGGATAATCGCACATCGAGCGTAAAAGCTCCTCCAACTTGCGGATAATGCCCTTGAGTCCGGCGACATGATCCTTTAACAGAATGTTCTCCTGTGTAAGATACTTGTTCTGTATGCGAGCTAAGTCAATCATCTTGAAAGCTTCAATCTCTGTTGGAGTGAAAAGGTTAGGTAAAGGTTGAGGGATGTCTTCTTCTTTCACCGCTGGAGCTTGAACCTCCATGGCTTTCTTGATCCCTTCATCCTTGTTGATCTCTTCTAGTTCTTCTCTTTTCAGCTCTATCTTCAATAGCCAAGCATCCTTGTCTTCGTTGTTGGAGGAGGGTGAAGTCATGGTGATCTAGATCTGCAACGGAAACAGCTCGAAACGAAAACAGAGGATATTTGCGTGATACGGTCAAAACCTTCGGGAGTATATATAATGAATTTTTACCGACCAAAATATGTAACGTGCAAGAAAACGGAGTCCGGGAGGCACACGAGGTGCCCATGAGACAGGGGGCGCGCCCAGTAGGGGGGGCGCCCTCCACTCTCGTGGGGGCCTCGTGTCCCTTTCGGACTACTTCTTTCTTCCTAAAATTCTTAAATATTCCAAAACTGATAAAAATTGCCATTGGAGTCGTTTTGGAGTTGGCTTACTTACCGTACCACATACCTATACCTTTTCGGAGTCTGGAACGTTCTGGAAAGTGTCTCTTATGTATTCCTCAGGGGTTACGGTTTCAATAATATTAGTATCAACATTGATAGGATTACCTGAAATGTAATGTTTAATTCTTTGACTGTTTACCCACCCTCGGACTCGTGCCTTCGAAGTTGTTGATTTTTATAGCACCAGAACTATAAACCTCCTCGACAACGTAAGGACCTTCCCATTTTGAGAGAAGTTTTCCTGCAAAAAATCTCAAACGAGAGTTGAAATAACACATAATCTCCTACGTTAAACTCACGCTTTTGTATCCTCTTATGATGCCAGCGTTTGACTTTTTCTTTGAATAGCTTGGCATTCTCATATGCCTGGGTTCTCCATTCATCAAGTGAGCTAATATCAAACAACCTCTTCTCATCGGCAAGTTTGAAGGCATAGTTGGGCTCTTTAATAGCCCAATATGCCTTATGTTCAAGTTCAAGAGGTAAATGACACGCTTTTCCATAAACCATCTTATATGCAGACATACCCATAGGATTTTTGTATGCAGTTCTATAGGCCCATAATGCATCATCAAGTTTTTTGGACCAATTCTTTCTAGATCTATTCACAGTCTTTTGCAAAATTAATTTGAGATCTCTATTGCTCAACTCTACTTGACCACTAGACTGCGGATGATAAGGAGATGCGATTCTATGATTGACATCATACTTAGAAAGCATCTTTCGGAAAGCACCATGAATAAAATGTGAACCACCATCAGTCATAAGATATCTAGGGACTCCAAACTTTAAGCATTTTAATAGAGGTGTTATGATCAGCACTACTAGTTGGAATAGCTTCTACCCACTTAGTAACGTAATCTACAGCAACTAAAATATGTGTATAACCATTAGAGGCAGGAAAAGGTCCCATATAATCAAAGCCCCAAACATCAAACGTTCAACAAAAAGAGAATAATTCATAGGCATTTCTTGACGTCTACTAATGTTACCTATTCTTTAACATGCACCGAAAGATAAGACAAACTTCGGAGCATCTTTGAAGAGAGCAGGCCAATAAAAACCAGATTGTAGTACCTTGTGTACAGTTCTATCTCCAGCGTGGTGTCCTCCATAGGATTCAGAGTGACACTTGCGTAGGATCTGTTCCTGTTCATGCTCAGGCACACAACGTCTAATAACACCATCTACTCCTTCTTTACAAAGGTGTGGATCATCCCAGAAGTAATGTCTTAAATCATAAACGAACTTTTTCTTTTGCTGGTATGTGAAACTAGGCGGTATAAATTTAGCAACAATGTAATTAGCATAATCAGCATACGAAGGAGCAGTACGAGAAGCATTAACGACCGCTAATTGTTCATCAGGAAAGCTATCATTAATAGTTAGTGGGTCATCAAGAACATTCTCTAACCTAGACAAGTTATCTGCAACGGGGTTCTCAGCTCCTTTTCTATCAATAATATGCAAGTCAAATTCTTGGAGCAAGAGAACCCATCTAATGAGTCTAGGCTTAGCATCTTTCTTTTCCATAAGATATTTAATAGCAGCATGATCAATGTGAATAGTAACTTTAGAATCAACAATATAAGGTCTAAACTTATCACATGCAAACACAACTGCTAAGAACTCTTTTTCAGTAGAAGCATAATTTCTCTGGGCAGTGTCAAGAGTCTTACTAGCATACTGGATAACATTCAATTTCTTATCGACTCTTTGCCCTAGAACAACACCTACAGCATAATCACTAGCATCATACATAATTTCGAAAGGTAAATTCCAATCAGGTGGATGAACAATAGGTGCAGTGATCAAAGCTTCCTTAAGTCTTTCAAATGCTTCTACACAATCATCATCAAAGACAAAAGGAATATCTTTTTGCAATAAGTCAGAGGTCTAGAGATTTTTGAAAAGTCCTTAATGAACCTCCTATAAAAACCGGCATGACCAAGGAAACTTCTTATACCTTTTATGTCCTTGGGACATGGCATCTTTTCAATAGCATCAACTTTGGCTTTGTCAACTTCAATACCTCTCTCGGAAATCTTATTCCCCAAGACAATGCCTTCATTAACCATAAAGTGACACTTTTCCCAATTCAGGACGAGACTAGTGTCTTCACATCTCTCCAAAACTCGATCAAGGTTGCTCAAACAATCATCAAAAGAGGATCCATAAAGGGAGAAATCATCCATGAATACCTCACAAATCTTTTAACAAAAATCGGAGAATATAGCCATCATGCATCTTTGAAAGGTAGCAGGTGCATTACATAAACCAAAAGGCATACATCTATAAGCAAAAGTACCAAAAGGGCAAGTAAAAGTAGTTTTAGATTGATCCTTCGCTGACACTGGTATCTGAGAGAAACCAGAATAACCATCTAGAAAGCAGAAATGTTTGTGTTTGGATAGTCTTTCTAGCATTTGATCAATTAAAGGTAAAGGGTAATGATCTTTCTTAGTAGCTTTATTTAACTTACGGAAATAATTACCATCCTATAACTTGTAATAATTCTTTGTGGGATCAATTCATCTTTATCATTAGGAACAACGGTAATGCCTCCCTTTTTAGGAACACAATGAACAGGGCTTACCCATTCACTATCAGCAACAGGATAAATAATACCTGCCTCAAGGAGCTTTAGTATCTCCTTTCTTACCACTTCCTTCATCTTGGGATTTAATCGTCTTTGAGGATCTCTAACTGGTTTGGCATCGTCCTCCAATGTAATTTTGTGTTGACATAAAGTGCGACTAACGCCCTTAAGATCATCCAGAGTATATCCAATAGCTGCTCGGTGCTTCTTCAGAGTTTTCAATAATCTTCCTTCTTCTTTCTCTGAAAGGTTAGCACTAATAATAACAGGATATATTTCTTTTTCATCAAGATAAGCATACTTAAGATTATCAGGTAATGGTTTGAGTTCAAACATGGGATCACCCTTGGGTGGAGGGGGATCCCCAAGAATTTCAACAGGAAGGTTATGTTTCAACATAGGTTCCTGTTTAAGGAACACTTCATCTATTTCCTCTCTTTCCTTCCTAAACATATCGTTCTCATGGTCTAGCAAATATTGTTCTAACGGATCAGTTGGAGGAACAGCAATGGAATCAAGACCAATAATCTCATCCTTACTAGGTGGTTCCCTATCACAGGGTTGTCTACTAAACTTAGCGAAATTAAACTCATGAGACATACCGTCTATGCCAACAGTGACAGTATTCTTTTCACAATTAATCTTAGCACTAGCTGTAATCAAGAAGGGTCTACCAAAAATAATGGGACAAAAATCATCTTGTGGGGAACCAAGAACAAGAAAATCAGCAGGGTATTTAACCTTCCCACACAAAACTTCAACATCTCTAACAATCCCAAAGGGTTTAATGGTATCCCTATTAGCAAGCTTAATAGTAACATCAATGTCTTCTAATTCAATGGGTGCAATGTCATGCATAATTTCTTGATACAAGGTATAAGGTATTACACTAGCACTAGCACCCATATCACATAAGCCATGATAACAATGATCTCCTATTTTAACAGAAATAACAGGCATGCCTACAATAGGTCTACGTGTCTTAGTATCTGGTCTAGCAATATTAGCAGTCTCACCATAGAAATAAATAACATGCCCATCTAAATCATCATCCAAGAGATCTTTAACCATAGCAATACTAGGTTCAACATTAATTTGCTCAGGAGGTGTATAAGTCCTAGTATTACTCTTACAAACAACAGTCGAAGCTTTAGCATGATCCTTTATCCTAACAGGAAAAGGAGGTTTTTCAACATAAGTAGTAGGAACAATAGGATCACTATAGGTAATAGTCTTTTCTTCGACTGTAATAGGTGCAACTACTTTCACTTCAACAGGAGGATTATATTTAAACCACTTCTCTTTAGGGAGATCAACGTGAGTAGCAAAAGATTCACAGAAAGAAGCTACTATCTCAGAGTCAAGTCCATACTTAGCGCTAAATCCACGGAAAGCATCTGTATCCATAAAAGATTTAACACAATCGAACTTAGGTGTCATACCTGACTCCTTACCATCGTCAGAACACCAATCTTCAGAGTTGCGTTTAATTCTTTCCAATAAGTCCCATTTGAAATCAATAGTCTTCAACATATAAGAACCAGCACAGGAAGTATCGAGCAGGTTGCGATTATCAAGAGAAAGACGAGCATAAAAGTTCTGAATAATCATTTTCCGAGAGTGCTCATGATTGGGGCATGGATATAACATTGACTTAAGCCTCCGCCAAGCTTGAGCGATGCTTTCTCCTTCGTGAGGCCAGAAATTATATATGTAATTACGATCACGATGAACAAGATGCATAGGATAGAACTTCGGGTAAAATTCCAACTTCAATCGCTTATAATTCCAAGATCTCGTATCATCACATAGCCTATACCATGTCAATGCATCTCCCTTCAAAGATAAAGGGAAGACCTTCCTTTTGACAACATCATCGGGAATACCTGCAAGCTTAAATAATCAACAAACTTCATCCACAAAGATAAGGTGTAAATCGGGATGCAATGTTCCGTCTCCTGCAAATGGATTAGCTAGCAGTTTCTCTATCATACCCGAAGGAATCTCAAAGTAAATATTTTCATAAAGTTCAGTAGGTTGAGGAGCAACTCTTTGCTCTTCTGGTTGGGGTGAAGATACCCCAAACAAGCCCCTCAAAGGATTAGTTTCCATAGTAACAAGTAACAGAAAATTTCAGCACACTATATAAATGTTTCCTTACCAAGTTCCACTCACCAAAAGCGCTACACTCCCCAGAAACAGCACCAGAAAAGAGTCTTGATGACCCACAATTGTAGGGGATCAATTGTAGTCCTTTCAATAAGTAAGAGTGTCGAACCCAACGAGGAGCAGAAGGAAATGATAAGTGGTTTTCGGTAAGGTTTTCTCTGCAAGCACTGAAATAGTAGGTAATAGATAGTTTTGTGATAAGATAAATGGTAAGGAGTAACAAGTAAATAAACTAAATAAAGTGCAGCAAGGTGGCCCAATCCTTTATGTAGCAAAGGATAAGCCTGGACAATTTCTAATAATGAGAAAGGAGCTCCCGAGGACACATGGGAATTATCGTCAAGCTAGTATTCATCACGTTCACATGATTCGCGTTCGGTACTTTGATAATTTGATATGTGGGTGGACCGGTACTTGGGTACTGCCCTTGCTTGGACAAGCATGCCACTAATGATTAACCCCTATTGCAAGTGTTCGCAACTACAAAAGAAGTATTAAGGTAAACCTAACCACATCATTAAACATATGGATCCAAATCAGCCCCTAATGAAGCAACGCATAAACTAGGCTTTAAGCTTCTGTCACTCTAGCAACCCATCATCTACTTATTACTTCCCCATGCCTTCCTCTAGGCCCAAATAATGGTGAAGTGTCATGTAGTCGATGTTCACATAACACCACTAGAGGAAAAGACAACATACATCTCATCAAAATATCGAACGAATACCAAATTCACATGACTACTAATAGCAAGACTTCACCCATGTCCTCAGGAACAAACACAACTACTCACAAAGCATATTCATGTTCATAATCAGAGGAGTAATAATATGCATAAAGGATCTGAACATATGATCTTCCACCAAGCAAACCAGTTAGCATCAACTACAAGGAGTAAACAACACTACTAGCAACCCACATGTACCAATTTGTGGTTTCGATATAAAGATTGGATACAAGAGATGAACTAGGGTTTTGAGAGGAGATGGTGCTGGTGAAGATGTTGATGGAGATTGACCCCCTCCCAATGAGAGGATCGTTGGTGATGACGTTGGTGATGATTTCCCCCTCCCGGAGGGAAGTGTCCACGGCAGAATAGCTCCGCCGGAGACCTAGATTGATTCCGCCAAGGTTCCACCTCGTGGCGGCGGAGTTTCGTCCCGTAAGCTTGCCCATTATTTTTTCCAGGGTAAAAGCTCTGATATACCTGAAGATGGACACCGGAGGCCCACCAGGGGGCCTAGGAGATAGGGGCACGCCCTGTAGGGGGGGCGCCCTCATGTCTCCTGGACAGGGTGTGGGCCCCCTGGTGTATTTCTTTCGCTCGATAATTCTTACTAAATCGAAAAAGATGTTTCGTGGAGTTTCAGGACTTTTGGAGCTACGCAGAATAGGTTTCTAATGTTTGCTCCTTTTCCAGCCAGAATTCCAGCTGCCGACATTCCCCCTCTTCATAGTAAACCTTGTAAACTAAGAGAGAATAGCCGTAAGTATTGAGATATAATGTGTAATAACAGCCCATAATGCAATAAATATTGATATAAAAGCATGATCCAAAATGGACGTATCAGGGAGTAGTACATTTTTTGTGACATGCATTACCAGATATTTCTAGTCAAATACTAAATCCAGATGGACGTGGTATACTACTAAATCAAGATGGTGGTGCTAGTACTAGTAGTAGTACTACTACCAATGTAGTAGCACTGTACTACCCGTTGGTCAAATTATTACGTGCTGCTCCTCGCAGTGAAGTGACAAGACCCTACGCCGGATATGACACCTGAGTATGGCGCGTGTTCGGCATACCATAGTCAGCCTCACCGTCTGCAGTCACCATCATCATGGCTGTAGACCTAGCCTGCTTACAACTAGCCGTGTTCGGCATAATTTCCCGTGCGTAGATGCCCGTGCATTGCACGAAACACCAAGATTGGGGGGTGGAAGGCGCCGGCAGCGGCCATCATGCCAGATTTTTCCATGGCCTTCTAGATGTGGTGGGGAGGAGATAAGGCTGATTGTGATAGACAAGGAGTTGTTTGTAAATAGGTAACAAGTGCGGGCATCTTTTTGCAAAACTGGAGAAGTTTGGTTTGTATGCGTCAGATCTATATCCGACGTCTATTGGTGAAAGATGGCAGGCACAACATCATCACCAACTCAGGACCTGTTTGATTCGCAGGATTTTGAAAATGCAGGAATAGGACACGGCAATATTACAAGTTTCAAACTGATATTACAAATGTTAGGAGTAATGATGCACCTATGAAGAGGGAATTACTAGGAAGTTTACGTAAGAACTTTCGTTACTTTAGGTGGATGCAGCATTATCGTACAAACTAAAATCCACCGCCCTGACATGTCACTAATGGGCAAATAAGTTTCCGAGTCTCTGGCCACTTGATGTTTCAAAAACAAATTCAGCTTCTGCGAAGACTTTGTCATTTAGGCTTAAACACTTGTGGTGATCAGCACGCCAATCATTGTTGCGCCAGAGAACGCCAAACCTCATTACCTTGAGCACACTTGCCTCCAGAACAAAGAACCTGGCCAATTTAATCTCAGATGTGCTGCCTCGGTAGTCGATCAAATCAATTTCTGTAAGATGGAGATCAAGGCATTCAATGAGATTGTTATAGTGCAACACATTTTTCACTTTCGGGTCTTTTTTTATCTGCAAAAGAAGAGAACATATTAGATCAGCTGGTTGTATAAGATTGCCGTGTCATCAAGAGGTACCAATATCATTCGCTCATATGGTAGGGTTGGCTGGCTAGTGATATTTTTTCACTCTCTCTCTCTTTCTCTTTCCTCTCATTTACCTAGGAGTATGTGAAGAGCTTGGGCATTTGTTGCCTTCCACTATGTGGCCGATGCCATAATACGCATCTATGTCAAATCAATAGATTTTGGCACCGCTCTCGCGATGTGAGAGAATTGGCACCACTGTGCACACAGACCCACGTGTATAAACAAATCAATCAAACCAACTACACCAGCCTCTCACTCTCCCAAACAAGTGTTTTTCTATGCCTCAGTCCTCTCTCTCTCTCTCCCACGCAAGTGTTTTTTCATTGTGTGAGTTAATTTGGCACCGGAGCAAAGTAGGTGATCCAGATTGGGGCACTAGGTGAGCAATGGAGGGGCATCGATGCCAAATGCATCACAAGTGAATTTGGCACATGTTTTGGCCTACATAGTGGAGGGACGTCATAGCCCACTTTTGTACTACCTCTTATTTAGTATAAATTTTTGACCATATATTTATATAAGAAAATGCCAATCATGTCACTAAAAATTACACCATTTGAAATTATGTAAAAATACGAATGCAACGATAAGTTCTTAGTGACATGCATTAACATTTTGTCAGTTAAATCTATGGTCAAATTTTGATACTACAAAATAGGAAGAGTAAACCAGGACGGAGGTAGTACTTGCTCTTAGGGTAACCATAGAGTTACTAGAGTAGTCTAAGTTACTTTCCACTATGACTAGCCTAGGCTACTATAGTAGTACAACAAAAAATGATGCAAGTGATCATGTGAGAAAAAAATACTAAAACCATTTCTTTCTGTGCAGTACGTAGATGCAGTTTTGAACACTACACTTGTCATCGTAATTTGGGGAAATTACGAAAAATTTGAGCTACATTGTGATTGCCATTAACTAATAGGAAAGAAGTTTAACCTCGATGAGTAGCTTCTCCGTGCACGGAAAGCATGTAAGGAATCCAAAAACTTGATCCAGATTGGGGCCGATAGATTTTATTGCCAAGATCTTCACTGTGCGCATAGACTGGGTCAAGCTTGTGGGAATCATTTCCTGGAAGACGGTCGTAAATACATCAAGAAGAAATTTAAAAATGTGAATTTCAAGAAGACGGAGAAGAAGATGAGTGATGTACCTGAACGATAAATAAATCCAATAAAGAGTTCGGAGAATTTGGCAGACGAGTGCACCAACGCTGTCAATTTCGGCGCGTCCATGACCCTGATTTTTGTTGGACCTTCTAGATCCGATACAAGCAGTCTCTCAAGGAAAGGCGCATTCTCAATGACCATAATGTGGAACAGCTGGAGTGATCTCTTCCCAATTGATGTCTTGTTGCGGGGCCAGCAAGACACATAAATCCATCGGAGATTCGTCGAGGCGTTGTGGAGGCTAATGAACCCGTGGATCTGCTCGACGAAGGTACTCGAGCGCAGTACTGCTGCGGAGCAGGTGCTCCATAGCCTTCTTCGAGATGACAACGTCGAAGAGGTCGAGCTGCTTGAGTTAAGGGAGAAGAAGGGCGGGCGCGGCATTAATCTGGGGAAGATAGCAGGAGCTGAAGCTAGCGCGGTCCAGCATTGGCACGAGGCGGAGCGCGGACAGCGGCAGAGAGCGACATCGTCCAACTTCAAAGCTGAGCTCCTCGAGTTGATCTAGGGTGGGGGATAAGAACCACTCATCGAACTTGGGTTGGATCTTACAGTTGGTACTGAACAGGCGGATGTCAAGGCATCTAGCTGGCCTAGGGTGCGATGAAAGGATCTTGGAGACTATGGCCATGCATTTGCAATCCCCGTCGTAGAGGCTGCTATCGATGGTGAGGTTGAGGGGGACGTGGTGCTAGAGGGGGCGCCACCGCTAGGAGAGCAGGGCGGTCCACACGGCAGATTTTGTGGGGAGGAGGCCGTTGATGATGAGCAGCATGTCGTCGGGGAGGCTGCTGATGAAGTCCAGGCTCGCGAGATGCGGTTTTGGCTCGAGCTGCCTCCACTTGTTGGCTGCCTCGCCGTCCATCTCAACCAGCGGCGACGCCGGTATACACGTGTGCTGGTGTGTGTTGTGTGCTGGGTGTGCGCAAGTGCGTCCTTCTGTGCATGCCGCCGTGCAGTGGTGAATTGTGTGCGAGTGCGTCCTCCACGCGGAAGAAGTGTGTCCTCAATGCGCCCTCAATTTACTAGCGTGCGGGGTGCTACTCTGAGTGGTTTCAACTTTGTTTACTTCACCGCGTGTCAGATGGGCCTCTAGTTTACTTATTTTCACCCACTGCCACATGGGCGAGCACACGAAGATACAGAACACGAGCTGACAAGGCAGCATGTGGACTGGTTGACCGGTCAACTAAACAATATACGGAGCTATACGTTGACATAGTGAGCATATAATCCATTGGTATAGAGTGTTGATGTGAGAGGGGATACCCTTCCGTTCGATAATGTAGTTCCAACATTTTTTTAAAGTCAAACTTTTGAAACTTTGACCAAGTTTGTAAAGAAATTACTTATATCTACAATACCAAAGATAAATGATAGTATGAAGTAAGTACATGTTGTGATGAATCTAATGATCTTTCCAGATGTAAATGTTTTTCCTGCACATATACCTGGTCAAACTTTTCTGAGGTTTGACTTTTCAAAACATCCATATGCTTATGGACGTGAGAGAGTCGCTAACTAGAGAGAGAGAGAGAGAGTGAAATAGAAAGAGTGAGTGAAAAAAGTGTTTGTGCATGTGTGAAAGAGACATGGACAACACTCGATAAAAGTCGAGAAAAAACGTGTGTGTCTTATGCAAACATATCACACATGCATCTTTGACAACGGAAGAAAGGTGAGGAGATAGTGTGTGGTTGTTTGCAACCAAGAGAGCAAGACCCCTAGCACGTGGCCAAGAGGGGTCTGACAAACAAGGGAGAGAGGTCGAGAGAGACGTACGGAGAAAATGCAGACATGGGGAGGAGAGAGTGTATGTTTGTCATAGAGAGATCCCCTGGAGATCGTGATGGGACTACAAGAGTGGGAGATCGAGTGACAAGGTGTGTGCGCTATAGAAGATACCCTGGGAGATATCAAGATAGACGTATGGATGGAAGGAGACAATACGTGTGTTCCTGATGGCTAGTGAGAGATAATCATACTTAGGGGGGGAGTGCTTGCGCCTATGATGGAGTGAGGGAATATGGTATTTATTAGGGGGGTGCTTTCACATAGAGAGATAACAAGGGCGGAGAGTGTTGGATGGGTCTATATGTATAGCGCGAGCGAGACATGTGTATGTGTGTACCAGGGAGATATAAAGTTTGAGAGAGATTGAGGAGCCCCGATAAGGCTGAGTGGTGCGTCAGATAGCTGAGAGGGGGAAAGAGATATTCCATCCGCTCGATAATGCAGTGCATGTAATTTTTTTAGAAGTCAAACTTTGGAAACTTTGATCAGGTTTACACAAATGTTATTTATATCTTCAATACCAAAGATACATCATACAAAACTACATCTCATGGTGAATCTAATGGTATATGTTTGCCGTTCCAGATGTAATTGCTTTTCTCCACGTACATGGTCAAACTTTGTGATGTTTGACTTTTCAATAAATCAATATGCTATGGACCGAGGAGAGTGCCTAAGTCGAGAGGGATCAAGTTCATGTGATGGAGAATGAGTAAGTGTGCAAAAAGAGTATGTGTATGAAAGAGAAAGTGACAACAAATGATAAATTAGAGAGAGTGTGTGTTTTTCGTTTCTTAGGCGAACATATCACGCATGCATCTCCGAGATAGGAAAGCGAGGTGAGGAGATACACGAAGATAGCTAGTGTATGATTGTTTGCAACGGAGAGAGACACCCCTATAGCACATGTCCAGTAGAGGTTTGGCCAACAAGGAACAAAGGCCAAGAGACACACATGGAGAACATGGACGCATGGGGAGGGCTAGAGGGTGTGTTTGTGATAGAGAGACCCCCTCGAGATCGTGAGGGGACTATATGGGTGGGAGATCAAGGGAGGTGCGTGCGCGATAGAAAGATGCCCCGAGAGAAATCGAGATAGACCATGCACATGTTTGTGATGGGAACTAAGATTAGCTAGTCATATACATATAGGGGGACTGCGTGTGCCTACAATTGAGTGAGAGACCATCATACTTGGCTAGCTAGGCATGAGATTGTGTGTGTGTGTGTGCGTGTGAGATGGAGAGAGAACGAGGGAGAGAGATAGAGTTTTAGATGGGCCTATAGAGTGCGAGTGAGATATGCATGTGTGACCCAGGTAGATGGAGAGTTTGAGAGGGGGGAGAGCTCCGAGACGACAGAGTGGTGCGTGAGAGAGTTACGGGCAACGAGCCAAGGAATTTGTGTGCGTACGATGAGTGCACCCAAGATATCTAGCTTGGACTAGAGAATCATACATAGTGTGCGAGAGAGACCTATAGATGGAGTATATATGCATGCGAACTAGAAAGACCCCCCACGCACACACACAAAGAGAGAGAGAGAGAGAGAGAGAGAGAGAGAGAGATGGAGAGAAAGAGAGAGGACCAACAAGGTTTGTGTGTTGGATGCGTGCAACAGAATTGAAGATTGTCGGCGAGAGAGAGAGAGAAAGAGAGAGAGAGAGAGAGAGAGAGAGAGAGAGAGAGAGAGGGCAGGAGTACGGGAGAGGGGAGGTCGCGTTTTATGCATCAAAGACTGATATAAACCATGTTTCGATATAAAGTTGCATTCAAATATTTAAATTGGAGAACATGTTGTCTGCAATCCACACATGAACGGATATATGCGTATATCAAACAAGTTCATTAATTTGACTTTCAAAATGTTCATGGAGTACTATAATACTGTACAACATGCTTTTCCATTGAGGTGTTCAATTTTGGATTTATTTCACTATTTTGACCTGGTGAACGAGCTATTTAATTGAATCGAGATATTTCATTTTGGGTTTGATTCCCGTTTTTGAGTGGATCAACTATTTGTCATATAGTAAATCACTAGCAACAAGCATGTAAAAACACATTACTCCCGAGCATCATCTCTCCATCTAAAAAAGAAGTGGCAAGCTAATATTTCTAAATTTGATTCGAATCGACTTGGTAAGGTAGACGTGGATGCTCTTTCTCCCAAATGTTGAACGAACCATTAAACATCCTCTGCTCGGTGGAATTCGCTCGAGCAAATAAATGGGAGACGCGAAATTACCGTCCTATGTGGGAGATGCATTAATTGGCCCATTGTGCATCAAGGGTAGGTTCGTAACTTCATCCAAGCGCGCCTTCTCCTCGGCGGAAATAACATGTGCCAAATAATTCTTAAACCATGGTCGGCAAAACATGCTCTCCTCGCCCGAAATAACTCGCGCCCACTATTTCAAAACACGCTCTCCTCGCCTGAAATCGCTCATGCCCACTATATTTCAAAACACGCCATCCTCGCCCGAAATCGCTCCCGTCCACTATTTGGGGAGAAGCAAAGTTACTCTACTATCCCCGACCCTCAGTACATAGACCCAAGCCGAGAAGCCTAAAGGCAGGGGTAGAACTGTAACTCCCCCTCACATATTAGACAAATGCGTCCGTAAAACATGGTTCCACTCCCCTCCCAATTCTCCGCCCCATTCATACCTCGTGGGCGCCAAATCACCTTTTCCCCAAAACCTCCCTTCTCCCGAGCCGCGAAACCTCAGCCCCTCCTCCATGGCGCCCCCACCGCACCAATTTCACAGCCGCCCTCCTCCCTAATATCAGAGACATTGTCCATTTGCCGTTGTGCACTGGGCCATGTGCCTCTTACTCCATGCTGCTGGAGCAGCCTCGACGACGGCCGCGTGAACCGTACCGGAGTCGATTCATCCCCGTTGTTGTTCATGGCACCGGAGCAGCTCCAACTTCGAATCTGTCTAGAGTCCCGGCGCTGCTTCCCCGTAGCCGTCGACCATCGCGACATCGCTGTTTCCCTGCCGCCAGTGGCCACCGTAACTGCGCCGGCTTCATCGACTTGGCAGCTGGACCTGCCTACTTCACCATGCCGCCAGATAGATCGCACCCTCATCTCAAATCACTTTATTTAGGCGTCAGTTGTCTCAATTTTTATTCTGGGCCAATCGATTCCCAATGGGAAGTAGCACCCCTCAAGGCGGCGGAGCTCCTAGGCTGCCGGTTGGCTGGTGTCTAACGTAAGGGTGCGGGGCTACAAGTTCACCGCGGAAGCAGCGCTCAGATGGCTATCTTAGAGTTGCATGGGTTCAACGTACTGCCGCCGCCGGATCTGGATGACGGGGAGTCTTTGTGGATTGGCCCGGGGGCAGCGCAACCACGGCAGTGCGGTGGGGAGGGGAGCGGGGTTTTGTCCGGGGCCACAGACAGCAGAGGCAAGCTGCTCTGTCGTTGGTTGCTGGCTCTTCGGGTGTCACGACCGGTTTTCCAATAAAAATATTTATTAAAAAGCCAATCTTTTGAGTCCAGTATGAGAGAAATCCTCCTCACTGGTAGACAAATTCTTGATACAATAAGCCAGTAGCATAAAATATATTATAGGGTCGAACTACGGTTGCTCAACCAAATTATTACAAGCACGCCAATAATTATACATAATGGCGGACACGACACAGGGGTGTGGAGGCATACTACTGACTCGAGGATAGGGCGGTGGTGGAGAAACACAGCGGGGAGAGAGATACAAGACTCTACGTCTGTCATCTGATCGAGCGTCGAGGAGAGGCTCGATGAATTTATTTGGTAGCGGAAGCGGATATAATACAGTGACCAAATCCAGGGTCACACGAGACTGACTGGGAGTCCTCTAGGTGTCGGACTTGCTATTAAATTCTTCATCCATGAGATCGCCTTCGTCAGCATCTGGCCAAATCAACAAGCCAGTGAGTATTTTGAAAGTACTCGCAAGACAGTTCAGACGTAAGATATAACAAATGCATGCATGGATGCGACATGATTAATTCATCAATGCACATTAAAATAAAATTAGCATAACGGGGTAAGAAAAAGGGGAAACGGCGGTAGTCCGCCTGAAATCCCAACAAAACACATATGAAGACCGATCGGGTGTCTGAAGCGACGCCTCGAAAGGTGAACAAATAAAAATAAGGAAATGATGCCACAGTCGGGCGTCTTAGCGACACCACATAAAGGGCTTTAAAAGAAATACCACAGTCGGGCGTCTGAGCGACGCCACATAAAGGGCTTTAATAGAAATGCCACAGTCGGACGTCCGAGCGACATCACAGAAAGGGCTTTAAAAGAAATGCCACAGTCGGGCGTCTGAGCGACGCCACATAAAGGGCTTTAAAAGAAATGCCACAGTCGGACGTCTGAGCGACATCGCAGAAACGGCTTTAAAAGAAATGCCACAGTCGGACGTCTGAGCGACATCACAGAAAGGGCTTTAAAAGAAATGCCACAGTCGGACGTCTGAGCGACATCGCAGAAAGGGCTTTTATTCACAAGTAAATAATACTCATAATAAACATTCAATTCATGAAAATAAACGGGTTAGTCCATCCACAGGAGTAATCATTTAACCGAGTTAGCACTCATACGAATCACCGGAGTCTCTGCCATCAAAACTGACAATTGATTAGGATAAGATGATACGAATTTGGACATGGAATAGATGATTTGGAGGAATATATGACTCTGCAGAGTTTGTACAAAATTTTTCCCACAGCCAACGGATTTCCGTAGTCACGAAGGACTAGTTCCGTTTACGGTATTTCGGAAGAAAACACAGCTAACCAGTACACACCCATTCTAGCTCTCGATGCTAGCAATCACCCTAGACATCGTCCAAGAAAAACTTTTGAGACGGGGAGATCACAATCTCGAATAGCATGGGATCAAATTTATATACGCGCGCTCTAAGGGGTGCCCCCCTCTCGGTCCCAACCGGAAACACCCATGCCCCCTAACCGGATGACTGGCTTTAATCCAGGGCCATGGAACCATCATCACGGCCTCTCCGTTTTGGTGTGTACCAGGAAAGCGGTTTACATCTTACTAAACCATATTCCTTGCGGAAAACATGTGGTAGTACAGGGAAGGAAATGGAAGGGACTGGACCGATACGGTTTGACACTGCAGTCACATAGTCTGGCATAAGACTGGCATGCTACAACACTGCCATCTTACCCATTCTCATGCCAACACATGGCCATTCATATTCACATCCATCCACTCATGGATCATCGAACTCACTTACCTCAACAGTGCATGTAAATACGTTCATCGGTATGCTCATCAACATGCCATGAGACTAACTAACATGCCAAGACACTCATCATATCAAAAGTTCAAACATGCTTGCCTGGTTCAGAGTAGTCGGAGCCTAGCTCGGTGAAGTTCGCGGCTCCGTCACCTCCTTCGGTATCTACGGTATAAAGAAAATATATGCGCTATCGTAAATACCAAGGAGTGCACAAAAAGTATACCAAATATTTTTCAAATAAATCTGATAAAAAACTAGACAAAAATCTGAAGAGGACAGAAAAAGAATCAATCAAAAATACTTTTCTGTTTAAAAGTTATAAGGGTTTTTGTCCAGGGACTCATCTGTAATGAAACAGAAGATTTCCAGGGGTTAGCTTATAAAAACAGAAAACGCTTCGGTAGCAACTACGCCAGCCCAGAGGGAAAGCGTATTTGGCAGAAGGCATTTTCAGAAAACGATTCAACCAGAGAGGGCGGAGAGGCTGACGGTGGGGTCCCACTCGTCAGGTTTGAACTTCAAAAAAGGGGGGGGGGAACGAAGCTCGTCGGCGCTTGAGAGCTGCGGTGGTCGCCGGCGGCGATCCACGGCGAGGCAAGGGGATCGGAGGGTACCTCCGTGCTCAGGGCGCCATTCCGCGTCGGTTGGTGGTGGTGGTGGTCGCCGGTGAGTACGACGTCGACGGCGAGCTTTGCTCCGGCGGACGGCGGCTCGGGTGGTCGAGGGACTCGTCGGAGAGGGCTGCAGAGGTCAAATTGAAGAGGGGGTTACGTTCCTGGTAGCTAGAGAGGGTAACGGACGGGGTTTGGGCGCCGGAGATGGCCTCACCGAAGCGAATCGTGGTGGAGGCCGAGGCGGATCGGGGCGGCCGGAGTTGGGGGAGGAGACCTCCTCGGGGTCCCCCTAGTGGCCTGGCGTGGCATTGGTGAGGAGTGGGGATGAGGCGTGCACGAGGGTGAGCTCGGGGGGCCTTTTTATAGGCGGCCTGAGGCGGTTGCCGTGAACGGGGATCTCCGGCGAGTGATTATGGCGGTGCCGGGGATGTGCAGTGGGATTAGGGGCTTGGGCATCGTCGTTGAGGTCCACCGGTCCCATTTAGGCGCTAAACAGGCTGGGACTTGGTGCTATGGGTGAGCTCGATGGAACGGGGGTGGCGCGGCCCGTCGGCGGCAGGGAGCACGTTCCGTGCTTGCCGGGCCACGGCGACGGTGCTACGGGCGTGCGCTGGCATGCATGAGGCCACGTGGAGAGCGGAGAAGCGTTGGGCGGCGCCGAACGGCGTTGAGCCGCCGTTCTGTTCCCTGTCGGCTGCAACGGGGTTTCGGCCGCCGCAAGACACGCCGGCGCGGGCGGCCAGGGCGCCACCGACGCCGGGAAGACGCCAAGCGTGCGTGCGGGATGCTCCAGACAGGAGGAAGAGGCGGCGAGGAACGTGCCAAGGGCACTGTGGCCGCGTGACTGAAACTGACGGAGGAAGAAAGATAACTGAATCTCTGAACTTTCTGAATTTGCAAAGGAATAGTGCAGCTCAGGTGTTCGACAGAATGTTTTTGGCCTCTGGAGATTTTTCCTTGAGCTGATTTTTGGTGGAGTGGCTTCTCATTGCTCAAATAGGCTGCCTGAATTTTGGTGGAATTTTTGGAGGAGTGCAGATATGAATTTCACCAAATTTGGCAAATC
The DNA here is from genome assembly GCF_018294505.1 of Triticum aestivum. Taxonomy (NCBI): domain Eukaryota; kingdom Viridiplantae; phylum Streptophyta; class Magnoliopsida; order Poales; family Poaceae; genus Triticum; species Triticum aestivum. The sequence goes on from NC_057801.1 coordinate 525,801,370, forward strand.
TGGTCCAAACTTGCAGAGACTGTATTTTGAAAAATTTGAAAAGGGGAGGAGTGGATTATGATGGTTCTGAGTTGTGGGTACAAAGGACAAACTAGGAGAGTTGGTTTGAGGTCAAAACTCAAATGAAAAAGAGTACTTGCTTTGAAAATCCCTCAGGCTCCAAATAATTTTCAGAATTGATTTGAGAGCAAAAATAATTAGAATAAAATCCAAAACTTGTTTGGATTAGTTGGGACAGAGAACTTAGGTTGATCACAAGGTGTAGGGGAGGTTTTGGAGGGGTTTTACCACATGAGCAAGAATGCCAAGTCATGGGTGGTTCCAAGATATGAAAATCCCAAATTTTCATGGAGTTTCAATGTAAAAGAAAAAGATTAAACTCCAAAAATAAATTTGAGAGGGAACCAACAGAGAAGAAGTTTCAAAAGATTCAAACACCAATGTTTAAAAAAAATCCTTGCCAAAGCAAAGGAAGTTTTTTAAGAGGAAGGTTTTCTGAAAAAATTTAAATGGCCTCTTTTCAAAGAAAACCACAAAGTTTTTGATAAAGACCAATTTAAAATTTTGGAGTGTCACAACACCTACCCCCTTAGGAAAAATCTCGTCCCCGAGATTTCAGCTGATCCTTAAATAAGTGTGGATGCTCTGTCCGAAGAAAATCCTCGCTTTCCCAACTTGCTTCACTGTCGGTGTGATTGCTCCATTGGACTTTGGAAAACTTGATGGTCTTCTGTCGGGTCCTCCTTTCAGACTCCTCTAATATTCTTACGGGGCGTTCCCAATAGGTGAGGTCTGGCTGCACGTCAATGTTTTCATGGGATACATGTTTCTCTGGGTTGCTTACGCACTTCCTTAATTGAGAGACGTGGAACACGTCATGAATGTCGGATAGGTCTTCGGGTAAGTCTAGCTGGTAGGCTACAGTGCCTCTTCGTGCCACTATGCAGAATGGTCCAATGAATCTTGGTGCTAACTTTCCTTTAATCTTAAACCGTTGCAATCCTCTCATAGGGGACACTCTCAGGTATACGAACTCACCGGGTTCAAAGCTGACCCTACGATGTTTCTGATCATAATAACTCTTCTGTCGACTTTGAGCGGTCTTAAGTCAGTCTCTGATTAGCTTGACCTTTTCCTCGGCTTCTCTGAGCAAGTCTGGTCTGAAGATGCGGCTGTCTCCGGTCTCTGACCAATTTAATGGGGTACGACATCTTCGTCCGTATAAAGCCTCAAATGGTGCCATTTGTAGGCTGGCCTGGTAGCTATTGTTATACGCGAACTCGGCGTATGGCAGGCTTTCTTCCCAATTGGTTCCATATGTGAGGACACATGCTCTCAGCATGTCTTCTAAAATTTGGTTTACGCGTTCCTTCTGTCCATCAGTCTGCGGGTGGTATGCGGTACTGAAGGCTAGTTGGGTTCCCAGAGCCTGTTGTAAATGTTTCCAAAATCTTGAGACGAACTGAGTGCCTCTGTCGGTTATTATAGTCTTCGGGACACCGTGCAGACAAACTATGCGGGAAAGATAAATCCTGGCAAGCCTCTGAGTGTTGTAGGTCGTCTTCACTAGAATAAAGTGTGCCACTTTGGTTAATCTATCGGTGATGAACCATATGGCATCATTCCCGTGTTGCGACCGAGGTAGTCCGGCAATGAAATCCATTCCTATTTCATCCCATTTCCATTCAGGTATTTTGTTTGGTTGCAGTAGTCCGGCTGGTCTCTGATGTTCAGCTTTTATGCGTTGACATGAGTCGCAACATGCAATGAAGGTGGCTATGTCCCTCTTCATACCGTGCCACCAAAATCTTTCCTGAATATCCTTATACATTTTGGTTCCTCCAGGGTGAATTGAATATGGAGTGGTGTGTGCTTCAGCTAAAATTTGCTGCTTAACGTCTTCTATGTTTGGCACGCAGAGCCTTTCACCGTACCATAATATTCCTTCATTGTCTATTACGAATTCCGAGGCCTTGCCTATACTCAACTTTCTTTTGATGCCTTCGATGCTGGTGTGACCGGGCTGAGCTCCTTTAATTTTCTCCACAAGTTCGGGTTGTATTTCCAAGTTTGATATGGTGCCTTCTGCTACCATTATCAAGTTGAGCTTGGCAAATTCTTGTTGGAATTCGGGCCTCAAGCTGTGCAGATTGTTTTCGTCGGAGCTGGGGTTCCGACTAAGAGCATCGGCCACTACATTTGCTTTCCCTGGATGTTAATGGATACCAACATCATAATCCTTTACCAATTCTAACCAGCGTCGTTGCCGTAAATTTAATTCTGGCTGCGTCAAGATGTATTTGAGGCTTTTGTGATCCGTATATATTTCACATCGATTCCCAAGTAAGAAATGCCTCCATTCCTTGAGTGCATGAATAACTGCTGCCATTTCTAAGTCATGAGTGGGATAATTTTCCTCATGCTTGCGAAGTTGCCTTGAAGCGTAGGCGACAACCTTTCCTTCCTGCATCAACACGCATCCGAGACCCTTTCTGGACGTGTCACAATATACTTCAAAATTCTTGTGTATGTCGGGTACAAATAATACTGGTGCTGTCGTTAACTTCCGCTTTAGCTTGTGAAAACTTTTCTCGCAGGCTTCTGTCCAGTCAAACTTCTTATCTTTCTTGAGTAACTGTGTCATAGGCTTGGCTATGGTGGAGAATCCTTCAATGAATCTGCGGTAATCTCCTGCCATTCCCAAGAAACTCCGAATGTCCGTTACGCTGGCTGGTGACTTCCAGCCAAGTACGGCCTTGACTTTCTCTGGGTCCACTGCGATACCGTCTTGGGTCAGTACGTGGCCTAGAAAGCCTACTTGTCTTAGCCAAAATTCGCACTTGCTGAACTTGGCATATAATTGGTGTTTTCTTAGCTCTCCTAGCACAATCCTGAGATGTTCTGTGTGCTCTTCTAGTGTCTTGGAGTATACCAGAATATCGTCGATGAATACCACGACGAACTTGTCCATAAACTTCATAAATACTTTGTTCATGAGGTGAACAAAATATGCTGGGGCGTTAGTTAATCCAAATGGCATCACTGTGAACTCGTACAGTCCATATCTGGAGGTGAAGGCTGTTTTGGGAATATGTTCTGTTCGTACCTTCAATTGATGGTATCCTGACCTTAAGTCAATTTTTGAGAATACCTTGGCCTGAGCGAGTTGATCAAATAAATCATTTATTCGTGGCATCGGGTATTTGTTCTTGACTGTGACCATGTTAAGTGCTCGATAGTCAATACACAATCTCAGCGTTCCATCCTTCTTTTTCGCAAATAAAATTGGTGATCCCCAAGGTGAGGAGCTGGCTCGAATGTATCCCTTGTCCAGTAATTCCTTTATTTGTTTCTTCAACTCAATCAACTCGGATGGTGCCATTCTGTATGGTTTCTTGTATATGGGGGTGGTTCCTGGTGCTAGCTCAATGCGGAATTCTATTTCTCGATCTGGTGGCATGCCTGGCAGTTCTTCAGGGAATACATCTGGAAATTCACACACTACTGGAACCTTGTTTAGCTCAGAAACATCCACCTTATTCAATCTCGGCTGCCGGGGTATTTTCCTTTCCTTGGCTGATACTTTTATGGTCTTCCCTTGGTGGTGTGTGAGAATTACGGTCCTGTTGAAACAGTCGATAAAACCCTTATTGGTGGTTAGCCAATCCATCCCTAGGATGACATCCAGTCCTTTATTTTCCAACACAACAAGATTTGCGTGAAACTCCAATCCTTCGAACTCAATGACCACATTCTGACAGTAATTCTGAGTAACTTGCTGAATCCCGGGGGACTTGATGATCATGGATTTCTCCAAAGGAAGCATCGAAAAATTATTTTGCAAAGCAAAACTTTTCGAAATGAAAGAGTGAGAAGCTCCAGAATCAAACAAAACCATTGCAGGTATTTTGTTGACAGGAAACATACCGAGTACGATATCCGGAGCATTTTGTGCCTCCTCTTTGGTTACGTGGTTCAGATGGCCCTTCCTGTGGTTATTGTTGGGATTGAAATTGTTTCGCTTGGGCGCGGAATTGTTGCCGCCGTTGTTCGGCTTTGGGGTTGAATTCCTTGGCTTGGGGCACTGTTTGGCATAGTGCCCTTCTTCTCCACAAGCGTAACAAGTAACACCGGGGCGATAGGTGAATTCCTTGTCTCTTGCATGAAAATTCTTGATTGGGCGTGAGACATTGGATGAGGATTTGTGTGTCCCACCCTTTTGAAAATCTGTCTTGCTTCGGTGATTGCGAGCATGATTAGTCTGGTCCCTTTTTCGCTTGCGGATATCTTCCAGACTGCGTCTCTCATTTTCTAGAGTAATGGCTTTGTCCACCAGTGTTTTAAAATCAGGAAAAGTGTGCACTACCAGTTGGCATTTAAGCACGGGCGCCAGACCGTCAAGGAATTTTTCCTTCTTCTTGGTTTCAGTCATACGCTCTTCATTGGCATAGCGGGACAATAGAGTAAATTGACTGTTGTAATCTGACACTGTCATGTTCCTTTGTTTGAGGTCATCGAATTCTCTTTTCTTGATTTTCATAATACTCTTAGGAATGTGTGCACCATGGAAACCTTCCTTGAAATCATCCCAGGTTATGTCATTTTCATTGGGGTGCATGTGCAGAAAATTCTCCCACCACGATGCGGCTGCTCCTGTGAGATAGTGCGGAGCATATAATACCTTCTCGGGGTCTGAACATTTTGTAATTATTAATTTTCTCTCAATATCTCGAAGCCAGTCCTCGGCTTCAAGAGGCTTGTCAGCATGAGAAAATGTTTGAGGACGTGTCTTCTGTAGCTCAGATAACTTGGAATGTTGTTGATACTGTCCATGGTGATTTCCCATGTTGATGACTTGGTTCATCATTTCACGATGTTGTTGCTGACTCTGTTCATAAAGGCGGCACATTTGTGAAAGTGCCGATTCACTGCCCGGTTGGCTTGATTGTCCCTGAGTGAACTCGTTGCTGGGTTGTGCATCATAATTTTCCTCTGGTGGAATTGGCATGGAGCGAGTCCAAGGACGAGACATTTTTCACTCTGGGATATATTTGTAAGACCCATAAGAAAAGCGGAAAGAGTCGCAAAAACAAATTGATAAAATGCATAAAGTGGGCAAATAAAACTGAATAACCCAGCTTACTTAAGAAAAGCAAATCGACTTGCGCACGGAGAAGGACTGCTCATTACATATCTTACACGCGGGCGGTAATTATACAATACATCACTCAGGATATGCGTACATAATCCTGACATGTTATTTAGGCTAGTGCACTTCTCCAGATCCTACATGATGCGCAAACAGGCTACTTCTCACAACCTATGTACATATCTTACAAAGCGGTACATTACATGGCAGCTAGGCGTACTCAGGCAGAAATGTTGACGACCTCCTTTGCCCTGCCGAGGGCGAGGCGTAGCGAGGTTGGGGACTCGACTTCCTCATCGCTAATGGGCTCCATACTGTAGTGTTGCGTAGAGTGGACGGAGCGGTTGCCAGGGGCGGAGCAACACGTACAGGAGTGGGCGCGAAGGGTGGTGCAGTGCGCGTTGGAGTGGGCGCAACGACTTGGTTGAATTCTTCGGTAGAAGGCAGGCGACGAGTAGGCGTATAAGATGCTGATGACGAGACCAAAGTCAGTGGCGGTGTGATGGGTAGGAGCTCCCTCCTGTTGGCAGCACAGCCATGAACTGAGTCCATGCGGGTAGCTACGAAGTCGTCCACCAGGTTGTCGAAGGCTGCCTCCAGGGCCCGGAGATACTCAATGAGCATTTCAAACGCCTCGTCTCGTTCTCCTCTGGGGCAGGAGAATGTGTAGTGACAGGTGTAAGGTACATGGCATGGAAGATAGCGGTAACGACGAGTTTTCATCACGGGTAGGACATCCCTGAGACGAGCTATCGCCTCGCGGGCTGCTATCTGCATAGCATGCCTCTCCGTAGGCATGGCTCTTCCCACGAACCGGAAGCGGCGTAACTCACCACGCCCTCCCTTGAACTGCACCGCGGCCTGGTGCATGGTCAGACTGTCGTTGACTCGGTGCTGGTAGAGTGTGAAGACTGGGCGCACGGATGGCCCCATCGCGACCTGAACGATGAAAGAAAGAAGCTTGACGAACCCATCGGGCACGTTGGCGAAGGTCTGAGACTCGCAGCTGTTGCCGGCCATCTACAAAAGTAGGCAAAAATTCTGCATGGTCAGATCTTAAATTTATGCTGACTGTCAGAAATGTCTACAATTGCAGAAAAATATAAAATGGCTCTATCATGCTAATAACCAATTAGCGATCGCACCTAGTGGCTTCCTACAGTCAGCCTGGCTCTGGTACCAAGCTTGTCACGACCGGTTTTCCAATAAAAATATTTATTGAAAAGCCAATCTTTTGAGTCCAGTATGAGAGAAATCCTCCTCACTGGTAGACAAATTCTTGATACAATAAGCCAGTAGCATAAAATATATTAGAGGGTTGAACTACGGTTGCTCAACCAAATTATTACAAGCACGCCAATAATTATACATAATGGCGGACACGACACAGGGGTGTGGAGGCATACTACTGACTCGAGGATAGGGCGGTGGTGGAGAAACACAGTGGGGAGAGAGATACAAGACTCTACGTCTGTCATCTCATCGAGCGTCGAGGAGAGGCTCGATGAATTTATTTGGTAGCGGAAGCGGATATAATACAGTGACCAAATCCAGGGTCGCACGAGACTGACTGGGACTCCTCTAGGTGTCAGACTCGCTATTAAATACTTCATCCATGAGATCGCCTTCGTCAGCATCTGGCCAAATCAACAAGCCAGTGAGTATTTTGAAAGTACTCGCAAGACAGTTCGGACGTAAGATATAACAAATGCATGCATGGATGCGACATGATTAATTCATCAATGCACATTAAAATAAAATTAGCATAACGGGGTAAGAAAAAGGGGAAACGGCGGTAGTCCGCCTGAAATCCCAACAAAACACATATGAAGACCGATCGGGTGTCTGAAGCGACGCCTCGAAAGGTGAACAAATAAAAATAAGGAAATGATGCCACAGTCGGGCGTCTTAGCGACACCACATAAAGGGCTTTAAAAGAAATACCACAGTCGGGCGTCTGAGCGACGCCACATAAAGGGCTTTAAAAGAAATGCCACAGTCGGACGTCTGAGCGACATCACAGAAAGGGCTTTAAAAGAAATGCCACAGTCGGGCGTCTGAGCGACGCCACATAAAGGGCTTTAAAAGAAATGCCACAGTCGGACGTTTGAGCGACATCACAGAAAGGGCTTTAAAAGAAATGCCACAGTCGGACGTCTGAGCGACATCACAGAAAGGGCTTTAAAAGAAATGCCACAGTCGGACGTCTGAGCGACATCGCAGAAAGGGCTTTTATTCACAAGTAAATAATACTCATAATAAACATTCAATTCATGAAAATAAACGGGTTAGTCCATCCACAGGAGTAATCATTTAACCGGAGTTAGCACTCATATGAATCACCGGAGTCTCTGCCATCAAAACTGACAATTGATTAGGATAAGATGATACGAATTTGGACATGGAATAGATGATTTGGAGGAATATATGACTCTGCAGAGTTTGTACAAAATTTTTCCCACAGCCAACGGATTTCCGTAGTCACGAAGGACTAGTTCCGTTTACGGTATTTCGGAAGAAAACAGAGCTAACCAGTACACACCCATTCTACCTCTCGATGCTAGGAATCACCCTAGACATCGTCCAAGAAAAACTTTTGAGACGGGGAGATCACAATCTCGAATAGCATGGGATCAAATTTATATACGCGCGCTCTAAGGGGTGCCCCCCTCTCGGTCCCAACCGGAAACACCCATGCCCCCTGACCGGATGACTGGCTTTAATCCAGGGCCATGGAACCATCATCACGGCCTCTCCCTTTTGGTGTGTACCAGGAAAGCGGTTTACAACTTACTAAACCATATTCCTTGCGGAAAACATGTGGTAGTACAGGGAAGGAAATGGAAGGGACTGGACCGATACGGTTTGACACTGCAGTCACATAGTCTGGCATAAGACTGGCATGCTACAACACTGCCATCTTACCCATTCTCATGCCAACACATGGCCATTCATATTCACATCCATCCACTCATGGATCATCGAACTCACTTACCTCAACAGTGCATGGAAATACGTTCATCGGTATGCTCATCAACATGCCATGAGACTAACTAAATGCAAAACATGCCAAGACACTCATCATATCAAAAGTTCAAACATGCTTGCCTGGTTCAGAGTAGTCGGAGCCTAGCTCGGTGAAGTTCGCGGCTCCGTCACCTCCTTCGGTATCTACGGTATAAAGAAAATATATGCGCTATCGTAAATACCAAGGAGTGCACAAAAAGTATACCAAATATTTTTCAAATAAATCTGATAAAAAACTAGACAAAAATCTAAAGAGGACAGAAAAAGAATCAATCAAAAATACTTTTCTGTTTAAAAGTTATAAGGGTTTTTGTCCAGGGACTCATCTGTAATGAAACAGAAGATTTCCAGGGGTTAGCTTATAAAAACAGAAAACGCTTCGGTAGCAACTACGCCAGCCCAGAGGGAAAGCGTATTTGGCAGAAGGCGTTTTCAGAAAACGATTAAACCAGAGAGGGCGGAGAGGCTGACGGTGGGGTCCCACTCGTCAGGTTTGAACTTCAAAAAAAGGGGGGGGGGAAACGAAGCTCGTCGGCGCCCGAGAGCCGCGGTGGTCGCCGGCGGCGATCCACGGCGAGGCAGGGGGATCAGAGGGTACCTCCGTGCTCAGGGCGCCATTCCGCGTCGGTTGGTGGTGGTGGTGGTCGCCGGCGAGTACCACGTCGACGGCGAGCTTTGCTCCGGCGGACGGCGGCTCGGGTGGTCGAGGGACTCGTCGGAGAGGGCTGCAGAGGTCAAATTGAAGAGGGGGTTACGCTCCTGGTAGCTAGAGAGGGTAACGGACGGGGTTTGGGCGCCGGAGATGGCCTCACCGGAGCGAATCGTGGTGGAGGCCGAGGTGGATCGGGGCGGCCGGAGTTGGGGAAGGAGACCTCCTCGGGGTCCCCCTAGTGGCCTGGCATGGCGTTGGTGAGGAGTGGGGATGAGGCGTGCACGAGGGTGAGCTCGGGGGCCCTTTTTATAGGCGGCCCGAGGCGGTTGCCGTGAACGGGGATCTCCGGCGAGTGATTACGGCGGTGTCGGGGATGTGCAGTGGGATTAAGGGCTTGGGCATCGTCGTTGAGGTCCACCGGTCCCATTTAGGCGCTAAACGGGCTGGGACTTGGTGCTATGGGTGAGCTCGACGGAACGAGGGTGGCGCGGCCCGTCGGTGGCAGGGAGCACGTTCCGTGCTTGCCGGGCCACGGCGACGGTGCTACGGGCGTGCGCTGGCATGCATGAGGCCACGCGGAGAGCGGAGGAGCGTTGGGCGGCGCCGAACGGCGTTGAGCCGCCGTTCTGTTCCCTGTCGGCTGCAACGGGGTTTCGGCCGCCGCAAGACACGCCGGCGCGGGCGGCCAGGGCGCCACCGACACCGGGAAGACGCCAAGCGCGCGTGCGGGATGCTCCAGACAGGAGGAAGAGGCGGCGAGGAACGTGCCAAGGGCACTGTGGCCGCGTAACTGAAACTGACGGAGGAAGAAAGATAACTGAATCTCTGAACTTTCTGAATTTGCAAAGGAATAGTGCAGCTCAGGTGTTTGACAGAATGTTTTTGGCCTCTGGAGATTTTTCCTTGAGCTGATTTTTGGTGGAGTGGCTTCTCATTGCTCAAATAGGCTGCCTGAATTTTGGTGGAATTTTTGGAGGAGTGCAAATATGAATTTCACCAAATTTGGCAAATCTGGTCCAAACTTGCAGAGACTGTATTTTGAAAATTTTGAAAAGGGGAGGAGTGGATTATGATGGTTCTGAGTTGTGGGTACAAAGGACAAACTAGGAGAGTTGGTTTGAGGTCAAAACTCAAATGAAAAAGAGTACTTGCTTTGAAAATCCCTCAGGCTCCAAATAATTTTTAGAATTGATTTGAGAGGAAAAATAATTAGAATAAAATCCAAAACTTGTTTGGATTAGTTGGGACAGAGAACTTAGGTTGATCACAAGGTGTAGGGGAGGTTTTGGAGGGGTTTTACCACATGGGCAAAAATGCCAAGTCATGGGTGGTTCCAAGATATGAAAATCCCAAATTTTCATGGAGTTTCAATGTAAAAGAAAAAGATTAAACTCCAAAAATAAATTTGAGAGGGAACCAACAGAGAAGAAGTTTCAAAAGATTCAAACACCAATGTTTAAAAAAAAATCCTTGCCAAAGCAAAGGAAGTTTTTTAAGAGGAAGGTTTTCTGAAAAAAATTAAATGGCCTCTTTTCAAAGAAAACCACAAAGTTTTTGATAAAGACCAATTTAAAATTTTGGAGTGTCACATCAGGGAAGATTCCTAACAGTGTCAGCCGGGAGGCACAAGATGGCCATCAAGCCATCTGGCGTAGATCGGACAGTAGCAAAATAAAATAAAATCGTGTGACCCCAATTTAGTCTCAGTCAACAGACGTGTTACCACACTCGTACCTTGCTGTTGATCTCTTAGTGTATTTCTTCAGATCAAAGAGATGTGCCGTTCTTAACATTATGCGTTATCTGCATCTTCAGCCACACCGTCTTCCGACTCACCGCAGCTGCTCCAACAAGGGAGGCATACACCAGAAGGGAGCTATAGTCCCCACTCAACAGTTCCCTGCATCGAATGCGCGTACCCGACATGGACAGCCACAACGACTGCAGGGCCATCGACAAGTCAGCACATGATGCTCACTCCTATGGATGGTGGCCAGATAGGTTGTTCCCTCATCTTACTTGTGTGCAACATTTATGGTTTTGTTATTCATCTAAGCATGGAAAATAGATTATCACATTTCACGGTATATTCATGCTGATCTCTTACGGGTCTTGTTCAGGAGTTAACATTGTTCCATAGTTCAACTAAGATACTTGTTCTTTAGGTAACGTTGTTCCATAGTTATCATCCATCAGCCAATGCTATCCCACAGGCTGGTGATTATAGTATTATACCACTTCTAGTATTACCTATGTTGTTCTTTAATACTTTTGTGTGCCATCTAGTTAATCTCGAGTACAAATGATACATATTATGTAGCTTTCATCTGTGTTCTCCCTTTAGTTTTTGAGACCTGTTGCTGCTAGTTAACCCCAGTCCTACTATTTATGTTGTCTCCTGCAGGCACTCATTACATAAATCTAACTACTAGTTGTCTTCCATGCATGTTAGATATAATTGCACACACTGATATATCCACAAGAACCTCACGGAGCAATGTAAAGGCCAATAAACTTGATGTCAATGATACCCAATATGATGGAACATGTAAAGGCAGTTCTTCAGAAGACTTGCAAAAAGAAGTTGAATCCTCTTCACCCCACAAGGTCCTTGCTCTAACTTGGCCCATGATATGGGTACAACATGCATATAATGTCTTGGAGTGTATCTAGTCTGTTGCAATGCCATGTGCTTAGCATGCTGATCATGCATGTAAATATGTCATGCCTTCCTGTTTTTCAGTACCTATTCCATTCAAGATAACATGTTTTCAAATTCACATACTGTCATTCTACTCTATCGCAATGCCATCTGCTTAATTTGGACATCATGCTTCTGAATATCTTATGCATTGTTATTCATTAGTATGTACTTCATCTGTCTACCATACCATGTTTTTTTACATTGAAGTGTTGTTCTAGTGCTCTGTTGCAATGCCATCTTAGTTTCCCAATCATACACGTGTATGTTGACTTAGTTTTTTCTATACGTATTCCGCTAGCATACAGTTTTACATTCAGCTAGTGTCTTTTTTACCGTGTTGTCCTGTCGTATCCTTAGCTCTTACACCATACTCCCTCCGTTAGGATTACATGTTGCCGAAATGGATAAAAAAGGATGTATCTAGAACTGAAATACGCCTAGACCACTCCATTTGTTTCCGGATGGAGGGAATACATGTCAATATGTCATGCCTTTCTATTCTCAGTACCAATTCCATCTCTCTGCTGTAGCATGTTTTATAATTGAAGCACCATTCTTATATACAAGGCATGCAAGGGGAAGACGGCTATGTTAGAATCTGAAGGGTTACAAACCAGGTCTTTGCAAAAAAGATCCAAACGCCAGGAGATAATAAACCAACTCCAGTTTTTATAACTACTGCTCCAGCATAGAGAAACCCAACTCCTACTGATAATAAGCAGATTCCAGTGGCCAAAGAACTAGTCCGCTCCAGTGCAGCAAAAATATGTCAACTCCATTCTAAGAAGCGTGTGCGTATCCTTGCATCATGAAATTTTATAGCATGCTGATCATATTTTCTACATGTTTCTTACCCATCTCTCTTTTAGAAAATAATCCTAACAGATAGAAAAATTTCTGCCCTGGTATCGTCTGTGGGGAAAGATTCTTGCAGGAATTCTCTGTACTCCAATGCAGATGTAAGTACCTGATGTATATCACTATATTATTACATCAGCATGTAATTTGTTAATCAGCGTGCATCCAACCTTTATCTGATCTAAATTTAGTTGTAGCAAAATGTATGATTAAAGGCCACAATGTTGATTTTTTTAAGGAAAACCGCCTCGTAGTTTTGCATCCTGAGCACCATGAGTGTACTATCTCATATCAGTGGGTTTGATTACTTTGGTTCTGCGGTGGGTTTTCAATGTTTTTCTATTGTGTTGTCTTGTCGTATCCCTAGCTCTTACATCATACTCCCTCCATCCGGACTACATGTCGCAAAAATGGATAAAACTGGACGTATCTAGAACTGAAATACGCCTAGACCCACCCATTTATTTCCGGATGGAGGGAATACATGTCAATATGTCATGCCTTTCTATTCTTCAGTACCTATTCCATCTCTGCTATAGCATGTTTTATAATTGAAGTACCATTCTTTTATATAAGGCATGCAAGGGAAAGATGGCTATGTTAGAATCTGAAGGGTTAAAAACCAGGTCTTTGCAAAAGATCCAAACGCCAGGAGATAATAAACCAACTCCATTTTTCATAGATACTGCTCCAGCACAGAGAAACCCAACTCCCACTGATAATAAGCAGATTTCAGTGGCCAAAGAACTAGTCCGCTCCAGTCTACCAAAAGAATGTCAACTCCATTCTAAGAAGCGTGTGCGTATCCTCGCATCATGAAATTTTATAGCATTCTGATCATATGTTCTACATGTTTCTTACCCATCTCTCTTTTAGAAAATAAGGTTAAATGATAGAAGATTTCCTTCATTGGGATTGTATTCGAGGATAATATCTTGAGGGGATTCTTTGTGCTCCAATGCTGATGTAAGTACCTGTTGCATATCACTATATTTTTACATCAGCATGTATTTTGTTAATCGGCGTGAATCCAACCTTTGTATGATCTAAAATTAGTTGTAGCAAAATGTTAAAGGCGCCAATGTTGATTTTTGTAAATAAAACTGCCTGGTAGTTTTGCATACTAAGCTGCATGAGTGTACTATCTCATATCATGCACAATACTGAATTGTAGTGCTTCTCTGGTTGCCCATTCATTCATTGTGTCAATGTTGCTTTCGTATTACCTTACCTGGCTGATGATAGCTGTGCCATATTGTGTTAATTTGGTGTTGGCTAGTTACCCAAATGTTCGTTGTGCCAATGTTGCTTTCCTATTACCTGACTTGGCCAATGATGGCAATGCTAGTGTCTTAATTTGGTGCAGGCTGCTGAATATAAGAAGACAAACTCTGAAAATAGCAAGGAAACCCCATTGTTTCTTTCCAATAAATCTAGGCCAGGTAATATGCCAATAACTCATGATTAATATGTTTGGTTCCCCTCCTAATTTATGTTATGATGCAGCGGTCGAGACACTCTCCACTATCAATAATACAAGCCCGCCAAAATCGCCATCTGAATCTATTCAGTATCCTCTGTCTCGAATGCAACAGAAAAATGTATGTTTGTGAACCAATTAATGACTAAAGGAATGATGGAAATGGTGGAGGAATCAGAGGTGCAGAGTCGTGCGACACAACAACTGATCAATGTTTCCAGAGACAGTGTAGCAAAGCAGCAAGAACTTGCCCACATGGTTATGGGCGTCATCTGTGCTAAGGTTGCAGATTGTGACATTGTAGATCGTTAGGTTCTGTTCATTTATTTGCACTGGCATCAATCTTTGCTTGCCAAGTGGATGTAATTTCCTGTAATATATGCTAGATGTGCAACGTTTTTTCCTGTATGCCGTACCTTTGCTTGATCGGTTTTGGTCCTGTGCATAATTGCTCATCGTAATGGGCTCAAATTATCTAATTTGGCCTAAAGACATGTACGAACTTTAGTGGGCCCATTAAGTTAATGGGTCGTTACTAGGCCGAAAGTTAATGGTCGGCCCTCTTAACTCCCGGGTTGTTAACAGGCTGACATCAAAGCAGGAAACAGGTGGGCCCAATTGATTTCACGGGCCGTTAACAGGCCGTTACTAAGTTCGGGCTACATATGGCCCAACAATACTGTGGGCCTTTAGCAGGCCGAAAGAGACAACAGGCTTGTACTGGACCATGAAGAGCATGGGCCGCTAAGAGGCCGAAAGTCAGGTCGTATTATAAATGGCCCAACTGTGTTCTGGGCCTTTAGCAGGCCGAAAGAAAAACTGGGCTGGTATTGGACCATGAAGGGCATGGGCCGTTAAAAGGCCAAAACTCAGGTCTGACTACAAATGTCCCAACTCATTTATGGTCCGTTAATAGGCTGAAAGGCACACAGGGCCAGGAATTGGCCCAACACTTAAAATGGGTCGCTAAAAGGCCAAAACTCAAGTCCGACTACAAATGGACCAACAGATATATGGGCCGTTGTCGGTGTCAAAACCGGCGGATCTCGGGTAGGGGGTCCCGAACTGTGCATCTAAGGTCGATGGTTACAGGAGACAGGGGACACGATGTTTACCCAGGTTCGGGCCCTCTCTATGGAGGTAATACCCTACTTCGTGCTTGATTGATCTTGATGAATATGAGTATTACAAGGGTTGATCTACCATGAGATCGTCATGGCTAAACCCTAGAAGCCTAGCCTGTATGAATATGGTAATGAGTATATCCTTTCCGGACTACACCCTCCGGTTTATATAGACACTAGGGGGATCTAGGGTTACATGCAGTCGGTTACATAAGAAGGAATCTTCATAGTTGGTCGCCAAGCATGCCTTCCACGCCAAGGAGAGTCCAATCCGGACACGGGTACAGTCTTCGGCCTTCATGTCTTCACAGCCCACTAGTTCGGCCCATTGATAATAGGCCGGATGCCCGAGGACCCCTCTCAGTAGCCCCTGAACCTGGCTTCAATGACGAGGAGTCCGGCGCGCAGATTGTCTCCGGCATTGCAAGGCGGGTTACCCTCTTCCCGAACTCCAAGACAGTCTTTGGACGCGACGAGAGTATCAGGACCTGTCACACACACCATACACAACCGCAGAGAGAATATAATTTTATATGAGTCCAATCTGCTGACAACATGACATCACATCCAACCGGTCATAATTCCGGACTGTTGAGTGTCCGCCGCTCCACGTCCTGAGACGCGGTCGCTATTGGCACGTATTGTCAAAGCAGAGATCGTGCCCCCTTATTGTGGGATTCTCATCAATGTGGGTATGGGTAACCCAACCGTGTCGTTTACACAGCCCTTGGGAATAGGCGAGTCCTAAGGCGAGTGGGGAGGCATTCAACATTCACTGCCTTTATAAGGGGATAAGGATTCCCTCTTCCTCTCCCATGCCTTGTCTCTATCTCCGCCCTTCCAATCTCGAGCTCCAGCACCCAAGTTCTCATCTCCTTTCCACTCGAGCTAGCATTCAATCATGTACGGATCCGGAGGTCAGGGCAAGTGGATGGTCTCCTCCGTCAGGGAGGAGGACATTACTGAGCTTCTGGCGGCCGGATACTTGGCAAAGGAAATCGCCCACCGTCTGCCGGCCAAGGGACAAGTCGTCCCCACACCGAATCCCAACCAGATGGTGGTATTCATCCCTCATTTCTTCCGCGGACTAGGGTTTCCTCTCCACCCTTTCGTCCGTGGGCTGATGTATTATTACGGGGTATATTTCCATGATCTGTCCCCGAACTCCTTCCTCAACATCTCAGCGTTTATCGTCGTGTGTGAGGCCTTCCTCCGCATCCAACCCCACTTCGGGCTGTGGCTCAAAGTCTTCAACATGAAGCCGAAGGTGGTGGATGGCCAGCACACAGAGTGCGGAGGAGCCATGGTGAGTAAGCTGTCCAACGTGTCCTGGGCGAAAGGTACTTTTGGGGATACAGTAAAGGAGTGGCAGAAGTAGTGGTTCTACATCACCGAACCCCGCGGCACCACCTGGGCCGCAGCCACCGAATTCCGCTCCGGCACTCCCATGCGACTCACCTCCTGGGTCGAGAAGTGCCCGAATTGGTGTTCACCCGATGAGCTAATAGCGTTGCATACGCGCATCCAAAGCATGATAGCCAAGGACGTCAAGTTTGTCGATCTAATCCAGGTGATGCTAGTTCGCCGGATCCTCCTGTGCTAGTGCAGAAGTCGCCCTCTGTGGGATTTTAATCCGAATAAGTATCAAACCCTGGTGAGGCTCTTCGAAACCACCCACAAAGATGCCTGGAAGTTGCTATTTAAGGGGAAAGAGAAACCGTCGGCCACAGATTCAGACCTTGGGCACGACATTAAACACCCCGCCAGCGAGGTATGTTATTTTTAACGTATCCCCTACTTGTTTGTTTCGAGGATTATGTCTGAGCTTTTATTATTGCTCTTTCAGGACTAGATGGAGAGGGCGAAGCGGATCTAATGTCCGGCTCCGCTGCGTGAAGAACCGGTCATCCTGCGTCTGGCGAAGATGTTGGTGCCGGCACCCTATAAGGCGCCGGAGAAGAAGGCCAAGAAAAAGGCCAAGGGGGCCAAAAGTGGCCCCCGTCGTAACGGTACTTCAGACGTGACATCCGAAGACGAAGAACCCCATCTGAGGAAGACAACGAGGAAGAAGAGGAGGAGGAGGAGGAGGAGAAAAACCCTCCCCCTAAGGGGGGAAAGAAGAAAAGGGCGACTTCCGCGCATCTGGAGGCGGAAACGCCCAAGAAGGGGAAGGGCACCCCAGCGGTCAACACCGCATGGGACGTTGACAGCAGTCCGGAATGACGCCCCCGGACTAAGCCCCATGCCGCATCATAAGTACCATGACTCACATATACTCATATATCCAGCCTTTTCTCTTTATCGTTTTGAAGTGGTTAATTGTGCTACTGCAGTCCGGCTCGCAACAGCATCCAGCGATCCTCATCTGGAGGTTCGTTGGATCCGGCGGAAATGGCCAGCATGTCACCGCTGACCGCTCACTCCCCTGATGCCAAGGATGACACTGAAGTGTTATCTCGGAGGACCATTCCGAGCCAAGGAGGGGCCGAGGACGCTGTCTAGGAGGCGCCACAGGGCGAGACCTCCGCTGCCGGACACATGGGGGAGCGAATACCCATGGAGACTGGCGAGGAGGGCCGTATTCAGTTCGGCCCTCAGCCGAATATGATTCCGGAGACCAATACGGATCCAGAATTAGGCGAGCAGCCTCCTTCGAAGGAGGTGGTGCGCCCATTCCATCGGTTGTCCCTGTCCAACCAGGGGCACCGGATAACCTAATGGAGGCGGTACAAGGCGCCTCCATTGTGGACGAGCACTGTGTCCTTATGATGACGGTGATCGAGAAGGTTCAGTCCGCCAAGAGCAGGCTAAACGAAGCTTGCAACAACCTTTTGACAGGTTTTAAGGTAAGTGACGTAGAAAGAGAAAAACCCCATGCCGATAGTAGCCCCTGAGACACTGTCCGGTGTTTGGCAAGAAAGACCGGATGGAGGATCAATCCTTTGTTGTAGGAGACTAACTTAATATGTATGAATAAGCTGGCGTCCCTGTTAGCCGCGACCTCGCATGCTGCCGAAGTCTCTGAACTAAAGCAGAGGCTGGAGCGGACTGAGAACGAGCTCGGCAAGGTGAAGGTTTGGCTCCAGGAGAAGCAAGGTGAGTAACGACTTTATGTGTATTCGGAAACAATAATTGGTGGTTATTCACCGGAGTGTCATAATATGTGTCAGGGCGGCGACCAAGATCGAGGCCCTGAAAAATGCCCTGGCCGAAGCCGAGGGGAAGGTTGTCCAGCAGCAAGCCGCCTGTAAGAAGCTCAAGGCCTGGGTCAGCGAGGTCCAGCAGGAACTCTAGGACGCCGTGAAGAAGTGCGAAGCCCTGGAGCGCGAGGCGTCGGTTCAAGAGACCGAACTTACCAAGGCTCGCCAGAGCATGGAGACCGCACGGAATGAGGCCCGGGACGCTATCCAGGAGATCCAGGAGGCCAAGAAGATCGCAGCGGGTAAGGCTTTTAACATGCAAAGCAAGTATGCGGAGAGGAAGTACCTTTTACTAACCCGGATTCGGAGTTCCCCAGGGGATTTTGCGGATCTACCACGCAGCGTGTCCGATGCTGCAGAGCTCTTCCGTGCCAGAGAAGGGAATTCCACGGAGAAGTTGTTCTGGCCGCAGTATGCTGTGCCAGAACATCCGGTGCCCTTTGTCGATCAACTGAAGCAGTTGGTCGAGCTGCACAGGGTGGCCGAACTGGCCATGAAGGATTTAATAATCCGGCTATGGCCAGCCGAAGTTATACCTAGCAATTATTTTGGCCTCGTGAAGCGGGTGGTGAAGGCCTGTCCGCGGCTAGACATCGTCAAGATATCAGTCTGCATTGAAGGTGCCCGCATGGCCTTCGCCCGTTGCAAGATGTGGTGGGTGAAGCTGGACGCCGTCGAGGTGGCTAGGGGGCCGCCAGAGGGCAAGGAGCACCGCACACCCGAGCGATATTTTGCGAAAGTCCTAGAAGGGTCTCGACATGCAGCAGCGCAGTGCGGGCATGACATTGTTTTCGAATGAATACACTCGTGTTTTGTCCTTGCCTTGTATGATAAAAACAAAGCCGGTTTGTAATATAACATTTGTTATGTTTTAATTGTTTCCTCCTGTGAGGCCGTGTTGTATGGAATCTGAGGGTTGGCCGGTCGTCGGCTTCTACCCTCACATAGGTAGTACGGAGGTGTTCGGGATGGAATCTAAACAATCTTTATCCAATTGTATGGTCCTTCAAGGAGTTGTTTAGCGCAACGAACCAGGCAATCAGACTATGCGGCTTAAACGCCCTCACTTAGCCATAGGAGTTCTATAATAAAACATGGGTGCAGCCCTTGGTATACGAACTAAAGTGCTGTCAGCATCTAATCGGGAAGTACCGATCCTTCGCGGAATGCGGAAAAAATCTCCAACGATTTGTGACCTCCGAACAGCTGACCGGCTCTCGCCGCATCATGATAGTCAGTTTTCGGCTTTCTCTACTGAGGTGTTGATCCGGTTTAGACCAGGGAACAATCGCAGTAGTTCTCCCTTTACTACCCTAGCCGATGTAGCGGAACGTAGGGTAGCAAGCACAGGAGCCAGGCAACCCAACTATTGACCAAAGACATGATTCAAAGCCAATGCATATAATGCTAAATTCGGGGTGCCGAACTTATCTATAAGAGGTGTTCGGACTTTGTTGTCATATTATGGGGCGATGGGGAGCCCCTGGCGAATATGAAACGTACCAAAGTGTATGGGTGTGAGAATACAAGTAATTACAGGCAAACAAAAACAAAAAGATAGCAGAGGTAGTATCTGGGGGCCCTTGACTTGGGCCATGAACTGTTTCCATTATAGTTGGGTTAATGCGTCGAAGCGCATGTATACAAATAGTGCAATAAGCGACCGGCTATTTGACATGCCATAATCAAAGGAGAGCTGCATTTGGGTACAGAAAACAGGTAGAGTAATCGTTGGATTGTCCTATAGAGCTTCCCCTGTATGCCTGTGCTCTATGCCAATCTGGCGTACTCATTGACAGGACCAGTAATCAGGCCATCGAAGGAGGCCGGTATAAAAGAGACCTGAAAGAAACGAAAAAAAGGAAAAAGGAAATAGTAAATATATACGTGAGTCCGGGATCGGTGTAGCCGAACTGTGGACCACAAGCTAGTTGTGCCTCCGTTGATGCCCATGGGATTTTGAGTGCGTAATTATGTACGCGTGGTATGAATGCCACTACCTCGTCGGGACTGGGACGCGGGCCGAATTGCTAATCGAGCTCTTGACGAGCCGAGCTGTCATGTTGAACTGTGGTCCGTACCCTCTTAGTGATGTCCAGGGGCTCGGCAGCCGGATTATAGTTCTGCTTAGAAGGCCGCTCTGTATCTCTGCTGCTAGGGCGGCTGTGTGCTCCTCTGTACGAAGGAAGCGTTCGCTGTTTCCATTTACTGTCATGACGCCGCGTGGACCGGGCATCTTGAGCTTGAGATAAGCGTAGTGTGGCACCGCGTTGAATCTAGCAAATGCGGTTCATCCGAGCAGTGCGTGGTAGCCATTACGGAAGTGGACGATATCGAAGATTAGCTCTTCACTTCGGAAGTTGTCTGGGGAACCGAAGACCCCTTCCAGCGTGATTGAGCCCATACAACGGGCCTCTACGCCTGGTATGACTCCTTTAAAGGTAGTCTTTGTGGGTTTGATTCGTGAGGGATTAATTCCCATCTTGCGCACTGTATCCTGATAGAGCAGGTTGAGGCTGCTGCCACCGTCCATTAGGACTCGTGTTAGGTGAAATCCGTTGATGATTGGGTTGAGAACCAGTGCGGCCGAGCCGCCATGGCGGATACTAGTTGGATGATCTCGACGATCGAAGGTGATCGGGAATGATGACCACGGATTGAATTTTGGGGCGACTGGCTCTACCGCATAGACGTCCCGGAGTGCACGCTTGCGCTCCCTTTTGGGGATGTGTGTAGCGTATATCATGTTCACCGTTTTGACTTGAGGGGGAAATTTCTTTTGCCCCCAGTGTTCGGCCGCCGGGGCTCTAAGTCATCGTCCTCACTTTGAGATCCCTTTTCCTTGTTTTCGAC
Organism: Triticum aestivum; assembly: GCF_018294505.1. Lineage (NCBI taxonomy): Eukaryota > Viridiplantae > Streptophyta > Magnoliopsida > Poales > Poaceae > Triticum > Triticum aestivum. Next base: position 525,822,417 of record NC_057801.1, read on the forward strand.
ATTTAACTTGCCGGCCTGTTTAAAAATCCAACAATCTCTGTTGGTATGATTGGCTTGTTTGTCTGGGGTGCCATGTATCTGGCACGGAGTCCGATTATGTGGTCCAAGCTGGATGGTCCCTCGTTGTTCCTTTTGTAGGGCTTCTTCCGCTGGCCGGACTTGGAGCCGCTGAATCCGGCGTTAACTGTAGTGTTATCGCCATTGCTTTAGTGGTTGTGTCTGTTGCGCCAGAGCTTGCCGGTGCTGTTTTTGGCCTCGGGGGGCCTGCCTCGCTGGCTATGTTTTTGCAATGAGCCAGCCAGCTATCCTCACCCACGCAAAAGCGGGTCATGAGTGTCGTGAGGGCTGCCATGGATTCCGGCTTTTCTTGGCCAAGGTGGCAGGCGAGCCATTCGTCACGGATGCTGTGTTTGAAGGCCACTAGGGCTTCGGCATCCGGACAGTCAATGATCTGGTTCTTTTTGGTTAGGAACCTAGTCCAGAATTTTCTGGCAGATTCTCCAGGTTGTTGAACTATATGACTTAAGTCATCGGCATCTGGTGGCCGGACATAAGTGCCTTGGAAGTTGTCAAGAAAAGCTTCTTCCAAGTCCTCCCAGCCGCCGATTGAATTTTCGGGCAGGCTATTTAACCAATGTCAAGCTGGTCCTTTTAGTTTTATTTGGAGGTATTTAATGGCGTGGAGATCGTCTCCTCGGGCCATATGGATGTGGAGAATAAAATCTTCGATCCGTATTGTGGGATTAGTGGTTCCGTCGTATGATTCAATATTGATGGGCTTGAACCCCTCGGGGAGTTCATGATCCAGTACTTCATCTGTGAAGCAAAGAGGGTGTGCGGCACCTCTATCTCGGGCCGCGTCGTGGCGCACCTCCGATGATGTCTGCCTGTGGTTATCGGCCCAGGCATGGCTAGGTTTGTCATGTCCGAATAGGTAGCCATCGTCGCAAGCCGAAAAGCGTCCTCGCGATCCGTAGATTGATCTGGTATGTCCTTCTCTACTGTCCAGGTCCTGCCGAAGGTCGTATGTATAGTCTCGAGCTGTTTTGTCTCTGTTTTTGCGAGGCAGTGGGGCGGGCTACTGTTCGGCATGAGTTGTCGTTTTGTCCCGACCGCGGGGTGGTCGGTCCGCCGCACTATCCCGACCTCGCGGTGGTCGTTCCACATTGCGCGAGGGAGGTATGGGCTCGGGCGCCTCCTCATCGAACCGAGGTAGCAGTCTTCGTTTCGAGTAACTCTTGGCTAGACACTTGAGGCCATATTCTTCGGCTGCCAGGACATCAGTCCATCTGTCAATGAGTAGGTCTTGATCATCTTGAAGTTGCTGCTGCTTTTTCTTCAGGCTTCTTGCAGTAGCTATTAGCTGGCGCTTGAAGCGCTCCTACTCGAGTGGTGCCTCAGGCATGATGAAATCCTCATTGCTGAGGCTCTCCTCATCCTCGTAGAGTGGACGGTAACTATCGTCATCCGGCTCCTTGGGCATGGCCTGTTTATCAGTGCTAACTTGCCCGTTGTCTTGTTCCTCCTGTTCGGATGTTGCTCCTACAAGGTCTTCATTGTTTTCGGTGTCGTCCGGAGTACTATTTTCTCTGGTGCCAGTGTTGCTATCTTTCGAGTGACGTGACTTAGAACGGCGTTTAGGGCGCCGGCGCTTGCACTGTGTCTCAGGAGGTTTATTCTCAACTGGATCTTCTTTGTCATCGTCATCAGCTTTTTTAGGTGTATCAACCATGTACACATCGTATGAGGAAGTGACCGTCCATCGCCCAGTAAATGGAGGGTTTTGACCCTGCTCCTCATCGTCATCGTCGTCGATGCCGTTGATGTCTTCAGAGCCGTAATCAAGTGTGTCAGTTAAGTCCTCGACAGTGGCTATGAAGTGGGTGGCCGGTGGGAAGCAAAATTCTCCGTCGTCAGCCCCTAGTTCGAACCGGACATAGTTCGGCTGTGAGTCCCCCGCCAAGGACAAGTTTTTTAACGAGTTTAGCACGTCGCCCAGGGGCGAGTGTTGGAAGATGTCTGCGGCGCCGAATTCGAAAATCGATAACCGATCCAGCTCGGTGTCTGCAGGCGTTCGTGGTTCGGAACTTATAGCCATAGACAAGTCCGGAGTTCCGTTGACGCAAATATTGTAATGTGTCGAGTCTGAGTGCGGCTCCAATGCCGCGGACTCTGTGGCCTCGGATCGCACAATCTGCTCTGGATTTAAGGCCGTTGCAGCGACAGGAACCATCTCCTGGATGTGATCGGATGACAGATTTGAGTCATGTTCATCGGAGCGAGGGGAGCGATCGCCGCGGTCTCAAATCCGTCGAAGATCAAGTGTCCACAGAGGTCTGCGATGTAGTTCAAGCTTCCGAATCTGACCTGATGGCCAGGGGCGTAGTTGTCGATCTGCTCCAGATGGCCAAGCGAGTTGGCCCTCAGTACAAAGCCGCCGAATACGAAGATCTGTCCGGGGAGGAAGGTTTCTCCTTGGACAGCGTCACTATCGACGATTGAAGGGGCACCTGAACCTTTCATCGACGGCACAGTGGAACTCTCAATGAAAGCACCAATGTCGGTGTGAAAACCGACGGATCTCGGGTAGGGGGTCCCAAACTGTGCGTCTAAGGTCGATGGTTACTGTAGACAGGGACACGATGTTTACCCAGGTTCGGGCCCTCTCTATGGAGGTAATACCCTACTTCCTGCTTGATTGACCTTGATGAATATGAGTATTACAAGAGTTGATCTACCACGAGATCGTAATGGCTAAACCCTAGAAGCCTAGCATGTATGACTATGGTAATGAGTATATCCTTTCCGGACTACACCCTCCGGTTTATATAGACACCGGGGGGATCTAGGGTTACATGGAGTCGGTTACATAAGAAGGAATCTTCATAGTTGGTCGCCAAGCTTGCCTTCCACGCCAAGGAGAGTCCAATCCGGACACGGGTACAGTCTTTGGCCTTCATGTCTTCACAGCCCACCAGTCCGGCCCACTGATAATAGGTCAGACGCCCGAGGACCCCTTAGTCCAGGACCCCCTCAGCCGTCACCAGGCTGAAAGACACACCGAGCCAGAAATTGGCCTAACACTTAAATGGTTCGCTAAAAGGCTGAAACTCTGGTTCGACTACAAATGGCCCAACTGATTTATGGGCCGTCAACAGGCTGAAAGACACACCGGTCCGGAAATTAGCCCAATATTTAAATGGGTCGCTAAAAGGCCAAAATATGTACATCGTGAAAATTGGCCCATCCACTGAATGGTCCGTTAACAGGCCAAAATATCATCGGGCCGATATTGAGCCCAAGTATATAGTGGGCTATTAACGGGCTCGAACCGACGATGGGCAGCAATGGTGTAAAATCTTTCACGGGCCGTTGATGGGCTGAATTGGCATATCTCATATGGGCCGCGGGCTTAAATGAACCTGGCACAAGTAGGCCTTATATGGGTCGGCCTGCTATTTTTTACTGGGTCAGCCTTTTTCACCAGAATGGGCCACTGTTGGGCCATGCCACGTGTCGACCTATCATAGGCACCTCCTATCCAATGAGTGGATGACATCTGTCCCAACGGTGAGGCAACACGTGTTTCCTCCGGCCAATGATGATTTTACACGTGGAAAATCCCCATTGGTCCGGGCTGTTAACGGGTTATCGGATCCAAAACCGGACCCGATAGCTTAACGGCGTTCCGTTACGGTGGATGCCATGTGTCGGTCACCCTTGACGAAAGCACTTCTGTGACGCGCAATTTATCGTCATGGAAGTGGACACTTCCCTGATGATAATTTTGGTAATGTCATGGAACACTTCTACGACAGCACAGGTATGACTATCTTGATTCTGTCATAAATTTATCATGGATGTACATTCATGACAGAAAAGGTGACCTACTAAGACAAACACGTATCATCATGTAAGTGTATTTTATTGTAGTGCTAGCTAGGCATGGTGATTCCAGTGATGCTCACATAAAAGATAAGAATTGAAATATAAAGAGAGCATCATGAAGAATATGACTAGAACATTTAAGTCTAACCCACTTCCTATGCATAGGAATTTTGTGACCAAACAACTTGTGGGAACAATAATCAACTAGCATAGGAAGGCAAAACAAGCATAACTTCAAAACTTTAAGCACATAGAGAGGAAACTTGATATTATTGCAATTCCTACAAGCATATGTTCCTCCCTCATAATAATTTTGAGTAGCATAATGAATGAATTAAACAATATAACCATCACATAAAGCATTATTTTCATGATCTACAAGCATAGAAATTTTATTACTCTCCACATAAGCAAAATTCTTCTCATTCAGAATAGTGGGAGTATCATAAGAGACTCGAATACTATAAATTTTTTCCACATTAAAAGAGTAATGTTCAAAAAAATGGTAATCATAATCATGACAAGTTTTATAAATATAATCATCACTACTTTTTATAGCATAATTGTCATCACAATAATCATCATAAATAGGAGGCATGCTATCATCATAATAAATTTGCTCATCAAAACTTGGGAGGCTAAAAATATCATCTTCATTAAACATAGCATCCCCGAGCTTGGGACAAACATTAATTGCAGCAAATATATTCTCAAACATGTCATTCTCATCAAACATAGCATCCCCAAGCTTGGGCCTTTTTATATCATAAGCATAATCACTCTCATCATTCATAGTATGGATAGCACCAATAGTATAGCAATTATCATCATCACAATGAGTAATAGGAGCAACATCATTTGGGAGAGATACCTTTCTACCTTTGCTTCTCCGTATTTTCTTTTTCTTCTTCACATCATGTGTGGGATTAACCCTCTTTTTTGAGCTCCTTATTAATGAGATTGGTTGAATAGAAAGCTCCTCCTCATTACCTGATTCATCATAAGAAATAGTAGGAGGATATTGGGAAGTCTCTTCCCTTTCATTAGTATTCTCTTCATCTTCTATTTGTTTTCTTTTGTTTATGTAATTGGCAATATAAGGATTTTCAATGAAATTCACCGCACAATACATAAAAATTTCTTCTAGATCAAAATCAAGAACTTTATCAAGGACAAATTCTTGCATATCCTTAGTTATACGTTTCATTTCTTCATAACCCATAAGCAAACTAAGTTCATTATGATGTGCAAGGGAAATCAAATCATCACAATTTTTGGACACGATACGATCATGAAACAATTTACATTGGATATTTAAAAGACCACATTCATTGCAAAGTTCACAAGGATGATTAAGAAAATGTAAATTTTCAGCACAAACATCTAGCCTTTCTTGCAACCATTTGGTTTCTAAATACTTATGCCTCTTGCACAATCTATCTTCCCTATTTGGTGTGTACTTGCAAACTCTATGCACTCCACAAAATTGACATGCTTATAAGAGACATTTTCATCATGACTAGTGCAATCATCATTAGTACTATGGATATTCAAGGAATTCATACTAACAGCATTGCAATCGTGCTCATCATTCAAATATTTAGTGCCAAACATTCTAATGCATTCTTCTTCTAACACTTTGGCACAATTATCGGAATTCTTATTTTCATGAAAGGCATTAAAAAGATGAAGCATATGAGGCACCCTCAATACCATTTTTTTGTAGTTTTCCTTTATAAACTAAACTAGTGATAAAACAAGGAACTTAAAGATACGATTGCAAGATCTAAAGACATTCCTTCAAGCACTAACCTCCCCGGCAATGGCGCCAGAAACTGCTTGATGTCTACTACGCAACCTTCTTCTTGTAGACGTTGTTGGGCCTCCAAGTGCAGAGGGTTGTAGGACAGTAGCAAATTTCCCTCAAGTGGATGACCTAAGTTTTATCAATCCGTGGGAGGCGTAGGTTGAAGATGGTCTCTCTCAAACAACCGTGCAACCAAATAACAAAAAGTCTCTTGTGTCCCCAACACACCCAATACAATGGTAAATTGTATAGGTGCACTAGTTCGGCGAAGAGATGGTGATACGAGTGCAACATGGATGGTAGATATAGGTTTTTGCAATCTGAAAATATAAAAACAGCAAGGTAACAAGTAATAAAAGTGAGCATATACGGTATTGTAATGCTAGGAAACAAGGCCTAGGGCTCATACTTTCACTAGTGCAATTTCTGTCAACAATAATAACATAACTGGATCATATAACTATCCCTCAACATGCAACAAAGAGTCACTCCAAAGTCACTAATAGCGGAAAACAAATGAAGAGATTATGGTAGGGTACGAAACCACCACTACAAGAAATATGTCAACTAGTGACCTTCTGTCAGTGACCCTGGAAGAATTGGTCATAGATCTATGACCATTTCAGACCAATTGGTCAATAGCTATTCGGGGGGCTCCAAACCCTAAACCATTGCGACCATTTTGGTCAGAAAGGTCGTAATTTCCTTACACGAAATGGTCACAAAGCAAACAGTGATAGTCCGGTGCCTTATTTCTAGTTGTTAATGACAAATATAGATGGTCATAGCCTTGTAGATTGTGGTGGGTTGTGATGAATAGGCGCCATCTCATCAGTTTTGCCTATGTGTCATGTCCATGTGGCAGTTTTTGCCCTAGGTTGTGAAGCAACCTATATTTCTGTTATTCCCAAAATTCCCAAAAAAATCTCATAAATGTTTTGAATCATATCTTCATCACATATGTCAAAAATATTCCTTGCCTAGTTCAAAAATAATTCGAAAATATTCATTTTCTTATTCTGTTCAGAGCAGCACTTTGTGAAGGAACTACCACTTTGGCATGTCCAAATGGTATCCATTTTCTACAGTGCTTTCCTATGCCCAAATAACCATCCTCCACCAAATGCCAGCTCAATCCATTCATTATTTTGAGCCCAGCTTCAACATTCGTATTTATGTCCAGTGTGGTACTTTGTAAAGCAAGTACCACCTAGGCTCCTCCTTTTGAGGTTAAAATTTGTGAAGACGGTCTTCTTAGTAACTGATCATCCTCAGCCAGAACTCACGCCCATTAGCCATGTGCATTTCCCATACCGCAAATCAAACACTTGGCTGCTTATTCATGTTTGAGCATCGATCGTCTCCTCGTGAGAATCTTATGTTGTGATTTTCTTCCTAGCACCTAACTGGGGAGTGCCCAACCCACTAGACATGCCTAGGCAGCCCAGAACACATGGCAACGCCACGGTCACGCGGTGACCATGCGGCAGGCATGCGAGCTTACGCACTCTATAGTTGGGGCCCTCGGCCACCGTCCAAACCTCGATGTCTTGCCATCAAACAATGTATTTATCATTAAATAGATACTTATTTACCTATATATGATTTTTGGAAAAAATAAAGAGCAAACTATGAGGCAGCTGCAGTTCAAATTTGACCCGCTTCCAACTGAATCGACGGGAATTTGTCTTTTTCACCAGAGGTGGATCAAAACTTTTAACACCCAACCATTTTGTCAATTGTGCATTAAATATGTCCTAGTATTTTATAAAATTTATTAGGTCCAATTTTCAAACAAATATATGGTAGGTCCTTCACAAAAAAAACTCATTTCAAGCACTCAGAAAATGGAAAATGGTTTTTTCGTCCAAAGAAAATGAAAATTTCCTTAGGCAACATTGTTTGCCATTCCAATATGCACCCTTGTGCACAATATGAGATCATTTGAACAAACTATGCCATGAATGTGGCCATAAGATTGATCATTTGGCTTGAAAGCCATGAATCTTCACACTTCATAGCTCATTTCTGAGAACACTTTTTAAAAATAAATTACCATATTACAAGTTTATTATTTTTCCTGGAAACTTGGTCACATATAATGACACAATGCGAAGGTTTTCCAATTTTTTGATTTTTGTTTGAATTTTTTATGCCCGTTTCAAAATGCGGTCAAAACAGCGGGCTTGACCGTTCCAAGCTAGTGGTTCAATCTTGGAATTTTTTTGGTGTTTCTATGATTAAATAGATACTTATTTACGTAGATATGATTTTTGGAAAAAATAAAGAGCAAACTATGAGGCAGCTGCAGTTCAAATTTGACCCGCTTCCAGCTGAATCGGCGGGAATTTGTCTTTTTCACCGGAGGTGGATCAAAACTTTTGACACCAAACCATTTTGTCAATTGTGCATTAAATATGGCCTAGTATTTTAGAAAAATGATTTGGTCCAATTTTGCTACAATTATTTGGGAGGTCCTTCACAAAAAAACCTCCATTTGGGCACTCGAAAAATGGAAAATGGTTCTTTCGTCCAAAGAAAAAGAGAACTTCCTTAGGCAACATTGTTTGCCATTCCAATATGCACCCTTGTGCACAATATGAGATCATTTGAACAAACTATGCCACGAATGTGGCCATAAGATTGATCATCTGGCTTGAAAACCATGAATCTTCACACTTCATAGCTCATTTCTGAGAACACTTTTTTAAAATAATTACTGTATTACAAGTTTATTATTTTTCCTGGAAACTTGGTCACACATAATGACACAATGCGAAGGTTTTCCAAGTTTTTGATTTTTTTGAATTTTTTATGCCCGTTTCAAAATGCGGTCAAAACGGCGGGCTTGACCGTTCCTAGCTAGTGGTTGAATCTTGGAATTTTTTTGGTGTTTCTATGATTAAATAGATACTTATTTACCTAGATATGATTTTTGGAAAAAATAAAGAGCAAACTATGAGGCAGCTGCAGTTCAAATTTGACCCGCTTCCAGCTGAGTCGGCGGGAATTTGTCTTTTTCACCAGAGGTGGATCAAAACTTTTGACACCCAACCATTTGGTCAATTGTGCATTAAATATGGCCTAGTATTTTAGAAAAATGATTTGGTCCAATTTTACAACAATTATTTGGCAGGTCCTTCACAAAAAAACCTCCTTTTGGGCACTCGAAAAATGGAAAATGGTTCTTTCGTCCTAAGAAAAAGAGAACGTCCTTAGGCAACATTGTTTGCCATTCCAATATGCACCCTTGTGCACAATATGAGATCATTTGAACAAACTATGCCATGAATGTGGCCATAAGATTAATCATTTGGCTCGAAAGCCATTGATCTCCACACGTGATAGCTCGTTTCTGAGAACACTTTTTTAAAATAATTGCTGTATTGCAAGTTTATTATTTTTCCTGGGAACTTGGCCACATATAATGACACAATGCGAAGGTTTCCCAAATTTTTGATTTTTTTTGAATTTTTTATGCCCGTTTCAAAATGCGGTCAAAACGGCGGGAATGACTGTTCCTAGCTAGTGGTTGAATCTTGGAATTTTTTTGGTGTTTCTCTGATTAAATAGATACTTATGTACCTAGAAATGATTTTTATAAAAAATAAAGAGCAAACTACGGGGCAGCTATAGTTCAAATTTGACCCGGTTCCAACTGAATTGGCGGGAATTTGTCTTTTTCACCAGAGGTGGATAAAAACTTTTTACACCCAACCATTTGGTCAATTGTGCATTAAATATGGCCTAGTATTTTATAAAAATGATTTGGTCCAATTTTACAACAATTATTTGGCAGGTCCTTCACAAAAAAACCTCCTTTTGGGCACTCGGAAAATGGAAAATGGTTCTTTCGTCCAAAGAAAAAGAAAACTTCCTTACGCAACATTGTTTGAAATTCCAATATGAATCCTTGTGCACAATGAAAATGTTTCTTTTTGAATTTCTCATATCATAAAACTGTTTATATGATTTAACACCTTTTTTTGAAAAAAAGATATGGTTCAACACCTTATTTTTAATCGATTACGACCAATTTAAAAGGTCATAACGTGTACTGGGTTCTGATTGGTCCATGGGCATGTCACGCGGATCGTGCTCAAACACCGTCGGATGCTCTCGGATCCGACGGCAGCCCTTTCTCCCTCGCACCCCCCTCTTTGTCTAAAAAAAATAAAAAAAGAAAAAAGAAAACTCCCTCACCCTCTCACCCCAGGAAACCTAGCACTCCAGATCTGCCACCCACCCCTCATCTCCCACATCGCCGCTGCCACCCCGATGCCTCCCCTCGTCTCCCACATCGCCGATCCACCGACGCTCTCGCGACCCCAGCCCCGCCTAGCTCCTCCTTTGGTTGTGTTTGGCTTATAGCCGAGGCGGAGCCGCGGAGGAGGCGGTGCTTCTTTGCTTTTCTTCGCTTCGCGGGAGGGAGGGAAAGTCGGCCAACCTTCCCGCTGCCGGCGTCGGCGTCGGCGTTGGTCGCGTCTCCACCGCCCGCAGGTGAGCCGCCTGCCTCCTCTTGCCCCTCCCCTCCCCCACCTAGGGTTTTTGTGCTTCAACAACCAAATCTGACAAGCCTTTCTTCTCCCCATTCTGTTGTTCATCGCAGCCGCAGTCACTGACGAGGACATGTATTAGGGGTAGGGTAACAGGCCTAACCTAAAGACCCTACCCATGGACACCATACACTTTGTATTGGGCCCTTGGGCCAGATCGCCGTCCAGACGTTCCGCAACTTGAAAGTCACTCGGACGGCAACAACCACTCGGAGCACAGCACTCCACTCGACGAGCTCATTCCACTCGGCAGTGTAACCCACTCGGATATGCGAAGACCAATAGTCAGCATGACGGTTTTGTAGTGGGAAGGTATTATGGCATTGATGCTCCACTTTGTAACATAGGAGGTGAGGGGGTGGCGCACTCTATATAAGCCACCCCCACCACTAGACAAGGGGGCTCTTTCTTCCACCTCTCTCTCTCCCTCTCTAGTCTCCGGACTTAGCTCATGCATGGGGATCCGTTCCTCTCGCTCTCGCACACTCACATTGTAATCCCCGGATACATACTAAGATAAAACAAAGCCTCTCCGGAGCACGAGACGTAGGGTTGTTATCTCCATCGTGAGAGGCCCGAACTCGCTAAAACCACCGTGTCACCCATATGCATCTCGATAGATCATGCTCCTTTACCCTACCCCCTTTCTATTGTCGGAATCGTTACCACAACAGTTGGCGCCCACCTTGGGGCATGGCGTCTATCGAGCCATGGTGCAAATGGTTTTTTCTTCAATCTTCGGCAGCGGATCAACTACCATCACCAGATAAACTGGTTGCTGGAGTTCTGGTCATCACGCCATTCGTACATACAAAAGGATCAGGAAGTTGCTCATCTCAACTTGTCCTCTTTACAATCAAAGATTGCAATGATCTAACTACGGTTTGTTCTTTTTCTGTATGCACACGAGCTCATGCAAAAGGACGCCTCCCTTTCTTCCGCTTGGCGGCTCAGCTCCCGGACAATGAAGCGTCGTCGTCCGCCCGCCATCTTCTGGCGTACTCATGGGTGACGCCATCGTCGAACGCGCACACACACACCGCCGCTAATGCTCGGCCTGGTTCCCCAACCGGTTGAACGCGTCTACCGGTGGTCCGGTCGACCCGGCTCCTCAGTGAAATACAGCAACCAACGCTCGCGCTGGCCTCGTCCTTGGCTGCGCCGGCCCACGACTGGACTGCGGCCAGCAGCTCATCCTCCTCATCGCCACCTCTCGGCCGCTGTCTGGTTCCGGCCAGACCGGCCGTTTCCACCGCAGTAGAGCTCTACTCCAGCCTGCCTCCACAACTCTCCTTCCATGCTTCAATTTCTACTTAATTAGCACTGACGCCATTTGCATGCAGGTTCTGGACTTGGGGCAACGCCTTCAATGCGTTGGACATGGGGTCAACTCCTTCCATGCACGAACGGTAATGCCTTTTGCTTAATTAGCGCTAATTAATGCCTCTTACATGCAGATTCTGCATGCATGGTCTGGACGTGAGATACTCCTTCCATGCGTTGGCTAGCCAAGCAATTATGCCTAGTTAACATGGACCAGCCATGCACCAAGTGGACCTCTTCGTCCGCCGCTCGGCTCCAACATGGTATCGCCTCGCTGCGTCATCTGTAGCGCACCTCCATAGCGACGGCTATGGTTCACTCGGACGGGCGAGAGCACTCGGATGAGGCTTCCGCTCGGACAGGGTTCACTCGGCCAGTTCGCCCTTTTACTCTGCTGGCTAATGTCCAGCCACCATAATGGACCGGTGGCATCTGAGGCGATGGCCCTCGACAGGTCCTCCACAACAACCACCATGACCACTTCATTCAACTCGTCTGCGGCTCGACTCCATGCAGCAAGCACACTGGTGGATTCGTCTCCCTTCAATAAGCGCGGCGACAGAGGTTCACTCGACTGCCATGTGCATCACCACTCCGTTGGGCACATCTATCGAGCCATGATGTAGATGCATCGCAAACAGAAGGAAATCGTACATCCACCTAAGCACATACAAGGAGAACTATCGGCCTTCAGGTTGGCTAGCCTCTCATCCGCATGAGCGGATCACTTGAATCGGCGCGAAAGCGAGAAACCGATTGCGCCTCCATGAACGACCACCGGCGCCACCGCCCCGTCGTCCTCTCCGACCTCGGCACCGTCGATTGTGCCTCCGCGCGCAGCTACCAGCGGCGTCCGCGTAGTCATTATTTCCAACCTCGTCGTTGAGCCACACGCATGACCGTCGTCGCCGTTCACCTCACCATCGGCTCCGGCCTCGCGTTCTCGGCTGCTCGCCGGCGACCTCCGCGGTGGCGGCGCAGGCGCGCATCGCTGTTACCTCCAGTGCCAGTCGCCTGCGACGGTCTTTGACTCTCTGTGGTGGAGGCTCGCTGCGGCGGCGACCTTCGAAGCAGCCTCGACTCTCAAGCGACGACCGTGCGGGATTGAGGGAATAAACGTCTGGTAAGTGTATGCATAACGTATGCCATTTAATGAGTGATAACTGCATGCAGGAAAAAAGGAACGGAAGGACAACTCCCACACGTACGCAGGTAACACGGCTCCACCGGCAATCATTAAGAGCATGCCTAAATAACGTCGGTCTCATAATTCCGTCAAGCATGGATCAATCGCTTCGTTAAGGTAATCGCCTTATTAACCGGCCAATTGACGGGAGTTACTAACGCCACTTAATTGCTGCGGCCAGAACCAGGCCGTTTCCACAGATTCCGCGCCAGTTAATTCATGCATGCATGCATGTATGACTAGCCAGCCTTCAACTTCATGGTCGTATTTGCTAGTGCTAACTTGCAAGGTCACCCGATGGATCTTCGATCGGATAGCTGCGAACCAGATTCGATCAGAGTTCAGACCAATGAATCCACTCGGACACAGACTCAAGTTCACTCGGCAACGGACCCAAATTCACTCAGACACCTTGTGCGTTGCCACTCCGCGGGACGCATCTACTTCACTCGGACGCTCTGTGTGTCGCCACTCTGCGGGACGTGTCTACATCACTCTGACGCCCCGCGCATCGTCACTCCGCGGTAAGCATCTTCATCACTTGGCCGCCCCGTGCGTCGCCATGCCGCGGGATGCGTCTACTTCACTTGGCCGCCCCGCGCGTCGCCACTTGGTTGGTCACCTCATCACCATTCGGTCGTCCCGCGCGTTGCCATCGGTTGGTCACCTCATCACCACTCGGTCAGCCCGCGACACAGTTTTTACAATCTCATAAATGATTGTTATTCTTTTTTATATGCTTGAAATCCCCAGTGGGTGACTTAGTTGCGAATCCGTCTCGCCTAAGTTTCAAAAAATCCTGCCGAGTGGAGAGCAACCCTCCCACTCGGGGGCTTAGCTGCAGTCCAGTGCTCGCCTAAGTTTCAAAAAATCCTACCGAGTGGAGAGCAACCCTCCCACTCGGGGGCTTAGCTGCAGTCAAGTACTCGCCTAAGTTTCAAAAAATCCTACCGAGTGGAGAGCAACCCTCCCACTCGGGGGCTTAGCTGCAGTCCAGTACTCGCCTAAGTTTCAAAAAATCCTACCGAGTGGAGAGCAACCCTCCCACTCGGGGGCTTAGCTGCAGTCTAGTACTCGCCTAAGTTTCAAAAAATCCTACCGAGTGGAGAGCAACCCTCCCACTCGGGGGCTTAGGTGCAGTCCAGTACTCGCCTAAGTTTCAAAAAATCCTACCGAGTGGAGAGCAACCCTCCCACTCGGGGACTTAGCTGCAGTCCAGTACTCGCCTAAGTTTTAAAAAACCCTACCGAGTGGAGAGCAACCCTCCCACTCGGGGGCTTAGCTGTAGTTCAGTACTCGCCTAAGTTTCAAAAAATCCTACCGAGTGGAGAGCAACCCTCCCACTCGTGGGCTTAGCTACAGTCCAGTACTCGCCTAAGTTTGGAAATCCTACCGAGTGGAGAGCAACCCTCCCACTCGGAGGGCTTAGCTGCAGTCCAGTACTCGCCTAAGTTTAAAAACACCACTCGGTCGCCCCGCGCATCGCCATCAGGTTGGTCACCTCATAACCACTCAGCCGCTCCGCGCGTCGCCACCAGGTTGGTCACCTCATAACCACTAGGCCGCCCCGCGCGTCGCCACCAGGTTGGTCACCTCATAACCACTGGGCCACCCCACGCGTCGCCACTCGGTTGGTCACCTCATAACCACTCGGCCGCTCCGCGCGTCGCCACCAAGTTGGTCACCTCATAACCACTGGGCCGCCCCGCGCGTCGCCACCAAGTTGGTCACCTCATAACCACTAGGCCGCCCCGCGCGTCGCCACTCGGTTGGTCACCTCATAACCACTCGGCCGCTCCGCGCGTCGCCACCAGGTTGGTCACCTCATAACCACTGGGCCGCCCCGCGCGTCGCCACTCGGTTGGTCACCTCATAACCACTGGGCGCCCCGCGCGTCGCCACTCGGTTGGTCACCTCATAACCACTCGGCCGCTCCGCGCGTCGCCACCAGGTTGGTCAGCTCATAACCACTGGGCCGCCCCGCGCGTCGCCACTCGGTTGGTCACCTCATAACCACTCGGCCGCTCCGCGCATCGCCTCTCGGTTGGTCACCTCATAACCAGTGGGCCTCCCCGCGCGTTGCCATCGATTGGTCACCTCATCACCACTCGGCCGCCCCGTGCGTCCCCACTCGGTTGGTCACCTCATCACCACTCGGCCACCCCGCGCGTCGCTACTCGGTTGGTCACCTCATCACCACTCGGACGCCCCGCGCGTCGCCACTCGGTTGGTCACCTCATCACCACTCGACCGCCCCACGCGCCTTCAGACAGCTAAGTCATTTTACATTATGTTATTTTCGTCTTCCCGAGTATTCCGTAATTCACACATCACGTTCACTCGGAGGCCACGCCACCGAGCGTACCTCTACGCTCGGTTGCTTATTTTCACATACTTGCTTAGTATTGGTTATGTGACTCCCAAGTCCAACTTCCATTTTTTCACATACATCATTCACAAACACCATGTGTCGTTCTTCATTTCGAGTTTGCATCGGTCCTCCGAGGCTGCAACTCAGTCGAAACACTACACTTCTGTTTTATCTAAGCCAGTATTCCAATGAGTTCAGTCGGGTCCGTCGCTTCGACAAGTTCGAACGGATCCTTCGCTCTTTCAGACTCTTGATGGTTAACCAACAAGCCCCTTGCACTCCCAGCGGGTGTATATGGGTGTTATTCACACAAATCATTTCAAGCACACATCAAATTTCCTCCAGAAATTATTTCATTGGCTTGTGCCATTGTTTACACAAGTTACGCGATCACTCACCGGCCCTATGTGCCAACTTCATCGCTGCTCGCACTCGGTCACCATACTGGTCCCAGCGCACCACAACACCGACCTTGTCGCTCTGTTGACTTCAAACACATCCGGCCAACCCCTCTGTGGAACTCTCTTCATAGTATCGATGATATAGACCTCGTCGGGCATGAGATAGATAAGTCTATTTCATAATTAAAATTCACACTTCACTCTTTTGCAAGTTTGCCTCTTTCGAGCATCACTCGGAAGCTTCTCCTCATCTTTATCCAAGTCCGACTCGATGAATTGCAAATCATCCATTCAAAACTATATTTCTCGTATTCCTACATGTCCGTTGTCGAAGCTGTAGTATGCTCGGGGACTACACCCACTGGGGGGCTGCATCTCATTTTGAATGACACTCTCCTAAGTGGTCGAGTACTTCATCACCAATTAGACCCTTCACTTCAACAAGTACATTCGATCCGTCACTTTGACAAATTTCATAATCACCCAGACACTCTGCGTGCCATCTTCGTTCCTACTCAAATTCAGTTGTCGCACCGGTCTTGTTGCGCCATAGCCACACTACACCGACCTTGTCGCTACATCAGCTTCGAAAGCATCTGGCTAACTCCTTCAAGGACCATTTTTGCCACTTGGCTGGACACTTAGTCCTTCACTCGGCCGCCTCGCATAGCATCACTCGGTTGTGCACATCTTCACGCCTCGACCGTCCCGCGCGTCGCCACTCGGTTGTGCACGTCTTCACCACTCGTCTGCCCCGCGCGTCGCCACTCGGTTGTGCGCGTCTTCACCAATCGGCCGCCCCGCGCGTCGCCGCTCGGTTCTGCACGTATTCACCACTCGACCCCCCCGTGTGTCGCCACTCGGTTGTGCACGTCTTCACCACTCGTCCGCCCCGTGCGTCGCCACTCGGTTGTGTGCGTCTTCACCACTCGGCGGCCCCGCGCGTCGCCACTCGGTTGTGTGCGTCTTCACCACTCGACTGCCCCGCACGTCGCCACTAGGTTCTGCATGTCTTCACCACTCGGCCGCCCCACGCGTCGCCACTCGGTTTTGCACGTCTTCACCAATCGGCCGCCCCGCGCGTTGCCACTCGGTTATACACGTCCTCGCCCCTCGGCCGCCCCACGCGTCGCCACTCGGTTATACACGTCCTCGCCCCTCGGCCGCCCCGCGGGTCCCCATCAGGTGGACATGTCCTCACCTCTACACCCCCAACATGGGAACGACTAGGTTACTCATACAATCAAACCTCATATCACATTCTGTAGCGAGCTTACCTCTTTCGAGCATCACTCCGGGGCTACCTCCAGATCACTCAAGTACTACTCGACTTCTAAGTCGAGGAGAAACAAGCTAGACCAATACCAGATTCTCAAGTACTACTCGACCTCCGAGTCGGAGAGGAACAAGTTCGACTGGTACCAGCTAAGAAGATTTTTAGTTTTCTCAGACCTCCTCCGACTGCCCGCAGTCGACGGCGGTCTCGGGGACTACACCCAGTGGGTGCACTCAGCGTGCCCCCACTAGAGTAATCTCCACTCGGTACGGCCTGACCAGTCCGAGTGATGAACGACAACAAAAAAGACAGGCTCTAAGGCTCCCGCCGACTGTTGGTGTCCACTCGGAACGGTCCGCCCGGTCCGAGTGACGGCCAAACAAAAACAAAAAATACGGGCTCTAAGACTCCCGCCGACTGCCCGCAGTCGATCGCAGTCTCGGGGACTACACCCAGTGGGTGCACTTAGCGTGCCCCCACTGGAATGGTATCCACTCGGAATGGTCCGCCCAGTCCGAGTGACGGCCAAACAAGAAAAAAAAGAAACACGTTCCAGGTGTGAAGAATTTCTGAGTATCAGTTACTCGATGCAGGACTAGCTCCAAATCACTCAAAAAAAATTGCTATAAGGTGAGTTCAACGCTCCTCCGTGGACCCGATTGAGCTCATTTCACTCGGACACCGTGCAGTCTGGAATCCGTCAAGGCAACATGCGGAGATAAGACCACCGGGTGACTAGAGGAAGTTCATAAGTGCCTCCGTAGCACTCGACTCATCTGATAATTCACCTCAACTCGACCCGCTCAACCTCGACCGATTCGGGGGCTAATGACGAGGACATGTATTAGGGGTAGGGTAACAGGCCTAACCTAAAGACCCTAGCCATGGACACCATACACTTTGTATTGGGCCCCTGGGCCAGATCGCCGTCCAGACGTACCGCAACATGAAACTCACTGGGACGGAAACAACCACTCGGAGCACAACACTCCACTCGACGAGCTCATTCCACTCGGCAGTGTAACTCACTCGGATATGCGAAGACCAATAGTAAGCATGACGGTTTTGTAGTGGGCAGGTATTATGGCATTGATGCTCCACTTTGTAACATAGGAGGTGAGGGGGTGGCGCACTCTATATAAGCCACCCCCACCACTAGACAAGGGGGGCTCTTTCTTCCACCTCTCTCTCTCCCTCTCTAGTCTCCGGACTTAGCTCATGCATGGGGATCCGTTCCTCTCTCTCACACACACATTGTAATCCCCGGATATATACTAGATAAAACAAAGCCTCTCCGGAGCACGAGACGTAGGGTTGTTATCTCCATCATGAGAGGCCCGAACTCGCTAAAACCACCGTGTCACCCATATGCATCTCGATAGATCATGCTCCTTTACCCTACCCCCTTTCTATTGTCGGAATCGTTACCACGACAGTCACCGCCGCCCCATCGCTCCTCCTCTCCGGCGAGCTCGGCGACTCCCTCGCCGCGGAATCCGCCGCTCCTCCCGTTTCCGCACGCCTGCAGGTGCAGGTGTGAAGCATGCACCCCCACCTCCCCGCCTCTCCAACTCCCATAGCAGCGCCATCCCCTGCTCGTAGTCAGCAGTTAATCGGCGGGACAGAGGGCCTGCGCTTCCGCCCGGGCGCCGTACGCTCCGCGACGGACGTTCGTATTTGGGGTAGGGGTTTTGGCCGAGAAGGTTGTGCGGTGAACTGCTCTTGGTCGACATATCATTTCTGCGAATTTTGGCCGTGATTTGGGATCGGGATTTTGGCTGGGATTCGCGTCCCAGGCTCCCGGCTGTTCTGTTCTTAGTTTTTAGGTATCATATTACTTGAGCTCTTAAGTTACTGATGTGATTCGTGGATCATGGCAATGATGCTTCCTAGTGTATTCCGAGCAGATATTGGATGGATCAGCATGGGAGCAAATATTCAGAGCAGATATTGCAACTGATTTTTTAGTTATCGAGTGGCATGCAATTTTACCTGACTTGTTCTTAGTGCGTTGCTTAGCCCAATTTGTGTGCACATTGCCGTAAGATGAGCCGTGTTGTATGATGTTCCTTTACGATGACAGGTTCTGTCTGCCTTGCAGTTGGATGCATTTGTATCTCAATCTTCTGCTGATGTTGAGATTCATTTGCTAATCGCTAGTTTACTCATGTTCTTACTTACTAGTGTGATTCATGAATGCTTGTTAGTGTATTCTGAGCGAAAAATCTTTCTGATTTTCTTAGTTTCTGAGCCAAATTGGTTGCTGAACCCATTATATATCTGTCAACCCTTGCCGAGTGTTAAGTACCTGCTGGTTTTTATTATTGCTCTTTTTTATGAAGGAAGTTAGTGCTTAACATATATCGCTTTAACGCCTAGCGACTAAACAATGTTTTGTTTCTGGTTAGTTAGGATGATTCGTCCGCTTGTATCCATTTTCCTGAACTAATTCCGTGTATTACTTCATTTTAGGTTAATTTTTCTGATGCGTTTGTGCGCGTGTGTGTTTAACAGTGACCTCGGATCTGGTGAAGGGCACCAAGGAGAAGCAGCTCAAGGTCAAGGGCCTCGATTTGGGCTGGTTTACTAATTTGGTTTCCTCTGCTGGTGATGCTTGTTCCTAAAGGCGCTGGCCAAGGAGCTGGTGCAGTCCAGGAAGGCGGTCAACCACCTCTACGAGAACAAGGCCCAGCTCAACTCCATCTCCATGCACCTTGGCAAGATCGTCGGTAATGGACACCCCCTGCATCGTATCTATCTTTCTAGATAGCATTCAGTATGGTAAAATTTAGTAATTTACAGCTGCTGTTCATGATGCTATTACAAACTCTGAAATCTGGTACTTTAGTCCAATGTGCTTCCTTTTTGAACAACTGTGTACCTTGGCGAGCTCATCGGTAGCAAACAGTTTCTACTGGCCTTGTATCATTCTATACTAGTATGGATAGATAGCATCCAAGTTTGTTGTCTACTGACCTCTGCTGGTGTCTTGAAATTCTTGGGAATGGCCCGTCCGTCTGGACATGCAGTTAGTCTAAATCTGTTTTGGCAGCTAACATGCCTTGTCATTCTAACTACCTGCTTTCTCACTTCATGGCACTTGAGAACATTCAGTTCTGTTTTATCCATTCTCACATTCTGGCATATATTACTTCAACGATCTCACAATGGTGGTTTAGGACATGCTTATCCTTTCAAAAAAACTGAGCTCAGGCAATACTAATGTTTATATCTATCATTCAGTCTATTGTTTATATCTAATCAATCCACAAGTTAGTTGAAGTCACAAGTAAGTCTATTAATAACTTAGCACTGGTCAAGTTAGTTGAAGTCACAAGTGCTAAGTCTATCGACTTAGTTTTCTGCTGGAAGTCAAATATCCTAAACACTAGAATGCCTGAAATGTCAGGGTAGCAAGTACTAGCCCTGTGCTTCATTCTATGTACCGTTCTGGTGTCTATGCATGTATGGGCAAGCTTTTTGTGTAGAATAGTGAGTTCATGCTTCTTTCTACAGAAATACAACATGTTAGCTCTATGGATGTTTATGTACCTGCAACTTCTGCCAGCTCTAACTTGGTTATATAACAGTTCAATTCAGTCAATCTTTCGGGTGTTGATACACTACTGTGCAAGTTCTATGGTATGTGAGTTCCTTCTATTGCTGCAAGCATTGACACAATATGTCATGTGTAGGGAGCTCCGCATCCGAGTCTCGTCCATCGTCGGCAGCAAGGAGCTGGGCCAAGGGGGCAAGCAGCGCTGCTGGTTCCTTGGGGCACCATGGCGTGTGGCGGCCTATTTTGCTTCCAAGAGCAGTACTGTTTATTTGAAATTGAATGATGTACTCGGCTACTGCCTAGTAAAATATTGAATGATTGTCATGTACTGTCTATGATGTAGTGAGCTGTAGGAGTGAAATGAAATTTTATGTGTTGTTGTATGTGTTATTTTCCTGTAATGTTGTGTACATTTTACTTGAAAATTAAGTTCTCTAGAAAATGTTCTTACTGGACCTGATAGTGGCCACGACCCAAATATACTTGTACTATTAAGATGCCATGGCCCAAAATAACCTGGGCTGAAAAGCTATTCAGAAGTACTATAAGAAGGCCTCGACTCAAATAGACAATAGAAACAAAAAGGAAACAAACTCTGTGGAAAGGTAAAGGCCCATGATAGAAAAGGCCCAAAAACAACTAGGAAAAAAATCATAAATGGGCCGAATTGTTGGGCTAGGCCCATGTAGAAAATCGAATTGGACCGGGCTGA
Organism: Triticum aestivum; assembly: GCF_018294505.1. NCBI lineage: Eukaryota > Viridiplantae > Streptophyta > Magnoliopsida > Poales > Poaceae > Triticum > Triticum aestivum. Next base: position 525,843,496 of record NC_057801.1, read on the forward strand.
ATCTTGTGCCACATCAGCTTGCCACGCTGGATGCCTACGTGGTCTAGGGAGGTTGCTAGTGACAAAAAATTTGGTCAAAGAACCAACGACCTTTTACATATCACAGAGAATGTCGCTATAGTCAGTTAACGACCCTCAGCTTTTGACCTTCTGTTTTTGGTCACAAAAAGGTTGCAAATGAAAAACTATGACCTTTCAGCGACCAATAGTGAGGGTCACAAGTTGACATATTTCTTGTAGTGCACCTCAAAGTTATCCTTTCTGATCGATCTATTCAAGAGTCCGTAATAAAATAACACGAAGTTATTCTTTCCGTTCGATCTATCATAGAGTTTGTACTAGAATAACACCTTAAGACACAAATCAACCAAAACCCTAATGTCACCTAGATACTCTAGTGTCACCTCAAGTATCCGTGGGTATGATTATACAATATGCATCACACAATCTCCAATTCATCTATTCAACCAACACATAGAACCTCAAAGAGTGCCCCAAAGTTTCTACCGGAGAGTCAAGACGAAAACGTGTGCCAACCCCTATGCATAAGTTCACAAGGTCACGGAACCCGCAAGTTGATCACCAAAACATACATCAAGTAGATCACGTGAATATCCCATTGTCACCACAGATAAGCACATGCAAGACATACATCAAGTGTTCTCAAATCCTTAATGACTCAATCCGATAAGATAACTTCAAAGGGAAAACTCAATCCATTACAAGAGAGTAGAGGGGGAGAAACATCATAAGATCCAACTATAATAGCAAAGCTCGCGATACATCAAGATCGTGCCGAATCAAGAACACGAGAGAGAGAGAGAGAGAGAGAGAGAGAGAGAGATCAAACACATAGCTATTGGTACATACCCTCAGCCCTGAGGGTGAACTACTCCCTCCTCGTCATGGAGAGTGCCGAGATGATGCAGATGGCCATAGGTGAGGGATCCCCCCTCCGACAGGGTGCTGGAACATGGTCCTGATTGGTTTTTGGTGGCTAGAGAGGCTTGCGGCGGCGGAACTCCCAATCTAGGTTTCTTTCTGGAAGTTTGGGTATATATAAGAGGTGTTGGAGTCGGGAACAAATCAGGGGGGGTCCCTTAGGCGGCGACGAGGTAGGGGGCGCGCCCAATGGGGTAGGTGTGCCCCCACCCTCGTGGGTGCATCGGGACTCTTCTGGCCCATCTCTGGTGCTCCGTGGGCTTCTTCTGGTCGAAAAATGATCTCCGTGACATTTCAGGTCAATTAGACTCTGTTTGGTTTTCCTTTTCTGCGATACTCAAAAACAAGGAAAAAACAGAAACTGGCACTGGGCTCTAGGTTAATAGGTTAGTCCCAAAAATTATATAAAATAGCATATAAATGCATATAAAACATGTTAGATGGATAATATAATAGCATGGAACAATAAAAAATTATAGATTCTTTGGAGACGTATCAGGCAGCGGGGAGGGGCATCTACAGAGTCGGTGATGTCCTCTGTCTCATTGCCGGCGGGGCGGCGCCTCGGCGGAGCGGGGGAAATCCTCCCCCTCGTTGCCGGTAGGGTGGGGCCTTGGCTGAGCAGGTGATGTCCTCTGCCTCATTGTTTGCGGGGCGGGGCCTCGGCGGAGTAGGGCCTCGCCGAAGCCGGTGAGGTCCTTCGCCTCGGTGCCGGCGGGGCGGGGCCTCGGCGGTGCCGGCGGTGTCCTCTTCCTCGTTGTTGGTGCCGCGGGGCCTCGGCGGAGCAAGGCCTCATCGATGCCAGTGGAGCGGGGACTCGTCAGAGCCTGCATTTTCCTCTGCCTCGTCCTCGGTCTCGCCAAACAACGCCTCGCCCGCTTCATCACCCTCTTTGTAGGCGGCTGCAGCCTCCGCCACCCGCATGAGGTACCGCCAGCGCTCGAGGCGGCCCTCGCGGGCAGAGCAGTACGAGTCGAGCAGCGCCTCCTGCTCCGCCTGCTCCGCGGCAATCTGCTCCTCCGCCTACAGGTGCTGCTAGAGGAGGTGGTGGTTGTAGGCAGCGTCGGCCTGCGCCTCCCGGAACTGCTCCTGATGCTTCTGCCTCACCGTCTCTATGTATTGGGCACGGGCCTCGCCGATGGTCATGGTGCAATGCACCAGCGAGGATGGCATGGAGGAGGGGGTTGGCGCCGGATCGCCGACTACCATGTTATCCATTGGGACGTCATCGTCCTCCGGCAACCTGCCGGCCAGCCAGTCGGCAGCAATGGCTGCCATCTCGTTGTGGTCCGTCGTCCCCCCGTCCCGAAGAGCGCTGGAGTGCGAGGAAGCCATGGTGGGCAGTAGTGGTGTGGACAGGAGAAAGGGAACAGAGGCGGATGACTGCGGCTATGGCCGGCGTAGCAGTATATATAGCAATGGGGGGTAGCGAAAGGACAGACGTGTGGCACCGGAGTAGCCGCCTCGGCAACCGCATATCATTAATGTGGGTGGCAGATGGACGGACGGATGACACTTGTGTCATTTGAAGGCGGAGCAATCGCCTGCACTGGGAAGCGGGGCGGGCGGCGCGACCGTTTTGGGAGGAAAGCGCGTGCGAGCGAGGGAGGCGGTCTGGGTGGGACACGGCAGTCAGACACGTGCTTGGCAGTGAGTCGGTCCAGCAGCCGGACATGCTGGCTCGCCATTGAGATCGCCGAGCTGAGCGTCGACAATCAGACGATGGACGTAGCTTCCATCCAAGAGCCGGCGCCACTGTCCAAGCCGGTTCATACCGTGTTTACCATAGAGCAGGTGCAGCCGCACTTTGGCGCCCTAATGGCGGAAGAGCTACCAGCGCAGGAGGACCTGTGCTTCAACCTCTGTCTCCTCAATGAGCACCGGTGAACAAGCGAACGACAATGCCGTCGCAGACGTGTGGCCCTATGATCCTGGCTTCCCGAATGAGCAGCGGGCACTGTATCAGACCATCCGTAGGGCCCGCGTGGCCCTCTCCGTCGTCCTTCGAGTTGTTGCGCTCGTCGTGGCACCGCCGTCTCGCATTGTCAACATGGTCAATGGACATGAGGAATGAGGAGATGACTTTACTTGGAGAGGATGACAGTGGGGACACACCAGGGCCATAGCCGCACGTATGCAAGTGCCTCCTTATTATATACAACTATATTTTTTTTGCTTCCTCCTGGTTTCCTGACATCACGGTCCAACACCAAACACGTAATTAGTTTATAATTTTTTTGGATTTTGAAAATTTTAATTTCATTAATTGTTGCACGCGCAATGTTTCATTGGATTTTTACGCAATACAAATTTATATTGAAATTGTATTTAATCTGACTAGAAATTTCGGGATAAAAATATTTCGGATCCCATCAAAATGTGGGAAATTTTATTGAATTCTGTTTTGAACGGTTGGTTAAAATTATTAATCGTTGTCCTAGCTCGAAAATGGGATGTACTTTTAACAAAGTGTAAATGGGTTGTAGTAAATTCCATTAGAATTCAAAAATGGGTTGTACGTTCTTACAAATCACAAATGGGCTATATGTTCTCTGCCACACACTTGTGGGCCTACTAAGTTGATGCGTCCCCTAAAAAAAGTAAGTTGACGCGTATGCAAGGCTTTGTCAACTTATAGTAAACACACAGTTCTAGCAGTAGTCGCCATTGGATGTCCATCCAACAAATTTCGTGCTTCTACTTCAATCTCGGGTATTCTAGCTTCGGCCACCCAAAAAATGATTCCTCCCCCTGACATCTGGGGGGCACCATTTCGGAGGCTGACCTGTGGGCCTACTAAGTTGACGCGTACCAAGGGCTTTGTCAACTTAGTCAATATAAATGATTCTAGCTGCAGAGACCGTACGATGTCCATCCAACGGCCATAGTGCTTCTTCTACCTCTGGTCTTCTTACTCCAGCCGCCCAAACCAGCGCCGGTGGGACTGCCTGCTCCCGCCTCCCGTGGCCGGCTATGCTGGCGCACAGGCCGCACCGCCCTACCCTACTCCATTGCTGGCTAGGCCATTCCTCTACTCACCCACACCTCCTGTTATTTTCCGGCGATGGCATCCAGACCAGTAAACCCTCGTACTCCCCACTGTGTGGGCAACCACTACCGAGTCTTCCCCGACTCTGTGTCATTCCCTCCTAGGCCTCGCCGGCGTCCACCACTATCGGATTTCGGGTTCCGGCAAAACCCTTGAGGTTCGAACATTGGCGTGCGCACGAAGATTTCCCCTACCTAATCACGCCCTTAGCCTCACCGCGATCTTAAAGCCTAGCTCGACGAACCTGCAACACAAGAGACACGAGATTTATACTGGTTCGGGCCACCATTGTGGTGTAATACCCTACTCCAGTGTGGTGCGGTGGATTGCCGCTTGGGCTGAGGATGAACAGTACAAGGGGAAGAACGGCCTCCTGAGGTGAGGTGTTCTTGTGCTTGGTGAACTTGTGTGGGTGAGGATGATCTTAATCTCTTGCCTCCTACTATGGTGGCTAGTCCTATTTATAGAGGCCTGGTCCTCTTCCCAAATATTTAGCGGGAAGATATACCACAATGGCCAATTTGAAGGGGGACAGCTAGTACAAGCTATCCTGACTAAAGGTGGTCTTCGCCTGCCAAAGGCTCTGGTGGTGACGCCGTCTTGGGCTTCACGGTGACCTCCGTCCTGCCATCCTGCTGGTCTTGGTCTTGTTGCACCGATATGGAAACATTTGCCCGATGCCTCGGTACTCCTCGCTTGCGCTTGCCTCCTTAGCACCAAACAGGAAATGAGGACACTATGCACGCCGGCGCCCGCCTGGTCTTGGTCGTCATGGCTTACGTCATTGGAACCTCGCGAGGTGTCCCTAGCCTTGATCTCTCTGTCCATGTCAAAACCGGTGGATCTCGGGTAGGGGGTCCTGAGTTGTGCATCTAGGATTGATGGTAACAGGAGACGGGGGACACGATGTTTACCCAGGTTCGGGCCTTCTCTATGGCGGTAATACCCTACTTCCTGCTTGATTGATCTTGATGAATATGAGTATTATAAGACTTGATCTACCACGCGATCGTAATGGCTAATCCCTAGAAGTCTAGCATGTATGACTATGGTAATGAATATCTATGCTATCCGTACTACGCCCTCCGGTTTATATAGACACCGGAGGGATCTAGAGTTACAAAGAGTCGGTTACATAAGAAGGAATCTTCATAGCTGGCCGCCAAGCTTGCCTTCCATGCCAAGGAGAGTCTTATCCGGACACGGGTATAGTATTTGGCTTTCATGTCTTCACAGCCCATCAGTCTGGCCCATGGATAACAGGTCGGACGCCCGAGGACCCCTTAGTCCAGGACTCCCTCAGTAGCCCCCTGAACCTGGCTTCAATGACGAGGAGTCTGGCGCGCAGATTGTCTTCGTCATTGCAAGGCGGGTTCCCCTCCTTCTGAACTCCAAAGTATTCTTCGGACGCAATAATAGTATCCGGACCTATCACACACACCGTACACAACCGCAGTGAGAATATAATTTTACACAAGTTCCATCCGCTGACAACTTTTCGTATCACGAAACTACGTTTGGCCGGTCATAATTCCAAACCATTTTTGTGTTCGACACCCCACGTCCCAAGACACGGTTGCCATTGGCACGTCTTGTCAAAGTAGAGATTGTGTCCCCTTATCGCGGGATTCGCATCAATGCGGGCATGGGTAACCCAACCGTGTCGTTTATATAGCCCTTGGGAATAGGCAAATCTTAAGGCGCGTGAGGAGGCGTTCAATATTCACTACTTTTATAAGGGGACAAGAGTTCCCTCTTCCTCTCCCACACCCTCTCTCTGTCTCTGCCCTTCCAATCTCGAGCTCCAGCGCCCAAGTTCTCATCTCCTTTCCACTCAAGCTAGCACTCGACCATGTCCGGATCCGGAGGTCAGGGCAAGTGGATAGTCTCCTCCGTCAAGGAGGAGGACATTACTGAGCTTCGGGCAGCCGGATATTTGGCGAAGGAGATCGCCCACCGTCTGCCGGCCGAGGGACAAGTCGTCCCCACGCCAAAGCCCACCGAGAGGTTAGTATTCATCCCCCATTTCTTCCGTGCGCTAGGGTTTCCACTCCACCCTTTCGTCCGCGGGATGATGTATTATTACGGGATAGATTTCCATGATCTATCCCCAAATTCCTTCCTCAACATCTCAGTGTTTATCATCGTGTGTGAGGCCTTCCTCCGCATCCAACCCCACTTTGCGCTGTGGCTCAAAGTCTTCAACGTGAAGCCGAAGGTGGTGGATGGCCAGGACGCGGAGTGCGGAGGAACCATGGTGAGTGAGGGAGTCCTGGACTAGGGGGTGTCCGGATAGCCGAACTATCATCATTGGCCGGACTCCAAAACTATGAAGATACAAGATTGAAGGCTTCGTCCCGTGTCCGGATGGGACTTTCCTTGGTGTGGAAGGCAAGCTTGGCGATACGGATATGTAGGTCTCCTACCATTGTAACCAACTCTGTGTAACCCTAGCCCTCTCCGGTGTCTATATAAACCGGAGGGTTTTAGTCCGTAGGACACACAACAATCATATCATAGGCTAGCTTCTAGGGTTTAGCCTCCTTGATCTTGTGGTAGATCTACTCTTGTACTACCCATATCATCAATATCAATCAAGCAGGAGTAGGGTTTTACCTCCATCGAGAGGGCCCGAACCTGGGTAAAAACATCGTGTCCCTTGTCTCCTGTTACCATCCGCCTAGACGCACAGTTCGGGACCCCCTACCCGAGATCCGCCGGTTTTGACACCGACATTGGTGCTTTCATTGAGAGTTCCTCTGTGTCGTCGCCTATAGGCCTGATGGCTCCTTCGATCATCAACAACAACGCGGTCCAGGGTGAGACCTTTCTCCCTGGAGAGATCTTCGTATTAGGCGGCTTTGCACTGCGGGCCAATTCACTTGGCCATCTGGAGCAGATCGAAAGCTACACCCCTGGCCATCAGGTCAGATTCGGAAGTTTGAACTATACGGCCGACATCCGCGGAAACTTGATCTTCGACAGATTTCAGTCACAGCCAGGCGTGCCGCACTATCGCGATGGGCATGATTTAGCTCTGCTGCCGGACAGTGCCCTGGAGGCAGCACAAGGGTCCGCTCTGACCCTTAGTTCGAAGCCGACGTCACCAATCGAGGATGGGTGGTTGGACACCGCCTCGGGGGCTGCTACCTCTACGGCGATAGAGCCGAATACCGACCCTGTCCCTCATGAATCTCGTGACTCCAAGGCGCCGGACTCCTCTACGGACCCCGAACCTTCCGCGCCCCTGCCAATCGAATCCGATTGGGCGCCGATCATGGAGTTCACCGCTACGGACATCTTTCAGCACTCGCCTTTCGGCGACATCCTGAATTCGCTAAAGTATCTCTCCTTATCAGGAGAGCCTTGGCCGGATTATGGCCAGGACGGTTGGGATGCGGACGACGAAGAAATTCAAAGCCCACCCACCACCCACTTCGTAGCCATTGTCAATGATTTAACCGACATGCTAGACTTCGACTCCAAAGACATCGACGGTATGGACGACGATGCCGGAGACGACCAAGAACCAGCGCCTACTGGGCACTAGAAAGCCACCTCGTCATACGACATATACATGGTGGACATCCCAAAGGATGGGAATGGCGATGGAACAACGGAGGATGACCCCTCCAAAAAGCAGCCTAAGCGCCGGCGTCAGCGGCGCCGCTCCAAATCCCGCCACAGCAAGAATGGAGATTCCGGCACCGGAGATAATAACACGCCGGGTAGTGCCAAAGACAACCCCCTCCAGCAAGATTCAGCACAGGAGGACGGAGAAGCCAACCCTCACGAGAGAGCGGCAAACGAAGAGGTAGAGGATGATAATTACATGCCTCCCTCCGGAGACGAGGCAAGCCTCGACGACGACGAATTTGTCGTGCCTGAGGATCCCGTCGAACAAGAGCATTTCAAATGCAGGCTTATGGCCACGGCAAGCAGCCTCAAGAAAAAGCAGCAACAGCTTAGAGCTGACAAAGACTTGCTAGCCGACAAATGGACTGAAGTCCTTGCGGCCGAAGAGTATGAACTCGAACGCCCCTCCAAAAGTTACCCCAAACGCAAGCTGCTACCCTGATTAGAGGAGGAAGCACATAAACCTACATCGCCAGTGCACAATACGGCCGACCGGCCACCTCGTGGCCGCGACAGAGAGGCCTCTAGGCCCCCCATTAAAGCCGCACCCCGGCGTCGCTCGAAAAGTACAAAGCCACGGGGGAATGCGCCGGACTTGCGAGACATATTATAGGATACGGCAAGGCAAACAAAATCGATCGATGGATCGCGTGGGCGCCCTACAATACGCGATGACAACCGTCACGCCGGATACAGCAACCCCGGCCGGGCCGAACACAGTAGACAAAGCTCATTCGAGCTACGTCGTGATATAGCCCAATACAGAGGCGCCGCACACCCACTATGCTTCACTGATGAAGTAATGGATCATCAAATCCCCGAAGGGTTCAAACCCGTGAACATTGAATCCTACGATGGCATAACAGATCTTGCGGTTTGGATCGAAGACTATCTCCTTCATATCCACATGGCCCGCGGTGATGATCTTCACGCCATCAAATACCTCCCACTCAAGCTTAAAGGACCAGCTCGGCATTGGCTCAACAGCCTGCCAGCAGAATCAATTGGGTGTTGGGAGGACCTGGAAGCCGCATTCCTTGATAACTTCCAGGGCACATATGTGCGACCACCAGACGCCGATGACCTAAGCCACATAATTCAGCAGCCAGACGAATCGGCCAGACAATTCTGGACTCGGTTCTTAACCAAGAAAAATCAAATCGTCGACTGTCCGGATGCAGAGGCCCTTGCAGCCTTCAAACACAACATCCGCGACGAATGGCTGCCCGGCACCTAGGACAGGAAAAGCCGAAATCAATGGCAGCCCTCACATCACTCATGACCCGCTTCTGTGCGGGAGAAGACAGCTGGCTAGCCCGCAGTAACAACCTAACCAAAAACTCTGGTAGTTCGGATACCAAAGACAGCAATGGCAGGTCGCGTCGCAACAAGCACAAACGCCGCATTAATGGCGATAATACTGAAGATACGGCAGTCAACGCCGGATTCAGAGGCTCTAAACCCGATCAGCAGAAAAAGCCATTCAAAAGAACTACTCCAGGCCCGTCCAATTTGGACCGGATACTCGATCGCTCGTGCCAGATACACGGCACCCCCGAAAAGCTAGCTAATCACACCAACACAGATTGTTGGGTGTTCAAGTAGGCAGGCAAGTTAATCGCCGAAGGCAATGACAAGGGGCTGCATAGCGATGACGAGGAGGAGACACGACCGCCGAACAATAGAGGACAGAAGGGATTCCCCCCACAAGTGCGGACGGTGAACATGATATACGCAACCCACATACCCAAAAGGGAGCGGAAGCGTGCGCTCAGGGACGTATACGCGATGGAGCCAGTCGCCCCAAAGTTCAATCCGTGGTCCTCCTGCCCGATCACCTTTGATCGAAGGGAGCACCCCACCAGTATCCGCCACGGCGGATTCGCCCCATTGGTTGTAGACCCAATCGTCGATGGATTTCACCTCACTAGAGTCCTGATGGACGGCGGCAGCAGCCTGAACCTGCTTTATCAGGATACAGTGCGCAAGATGGGCATAGACCCCTCAAGGATTAAACCCACAAAAACGACCTTCAAAGGCGTCATACCAGGTGTAGAGGCCAATTGTACAGGCTCAGTTACACTTGAAGTGGTCTTCGGATCCCCGGATAACTTCCGAAGCGAGGAGTTAATCTTCGACATAGTCCCGTTCCGCAGCGGCTATCATGCACTGCTCGGACGAACCGCATTTGCAAAGTTCAACGCGGTGCCGCACTACGCATACCTCAAGCTCAAGATGCTAGGCCCTCGAGGAGTCATCACGGTCAACGGAAACACCGAACGCTCTCTCCCAATGGAGGAGCATACAGCGGCTCTCGCAGCGGAAGTGCAGAGTAGCCTCTTAAGGCAATTCTCGAGTCCGGTTGTTAATCGACCAAACACCGTCAAGCGCGCCCGGAGTAACCTAAAACATGACCACTTGGCACGTTCCGAGCACGCATAGCAATGCGGCCCCAACCCCAGCCCTCACGACATCGCGAGACCAGTGCCACGCGTACATCACTACGCTCTGGAGATACCATGGGCATAGGGGGAGGGGCACGACCACGGCATGCCCAGAGTGCGGATCAACCACACCAGGGGCTCCCAAATTTATCATTCTACCTTTTTCTTCCTTTTTTACTTCTTCTTATCCTCAGGACTCCGTTTTCCAGAAGCCTTGTACGGCAGTAGACCTGCCGAACTCACGACGCAACAGCAAGGGAAGCAGAAAGGCTACGACGAGTATCCAGGTGGTCTCCATTACGAGCATTATACCTGTTTTACATACCATTCCGCAGCCTACCCCTGGAGGGGGACATGTTAAATAGTACCGACACTTTCTTATCGCACTATTTGTATCATTCTGCCTTTATTGCAGTATCTTTTGAAAAAACAATGCATCGCTTTTTGCCTATAATTGCATTCCTTTCTATATATGTTCACTTATGACATGTTGCAACCGTACACCTTGGTACGGCCAAATACACCAGGGGCTTAAGTTCCCCAAAGTATGGTGTGATAACTCCGAACACTTTCACAAGTGCGGCACCCCGAACTTATAGCATTATATGCATCGGCTCCGAATCATATCTTGGGTCAATAGTTGTGTTTGCCCGGCTCCCATGTTTTGGTACCTTATGTTCTGTTATATCGGCTAAGGTAGCGCTGGGAGAACCACTGCGATTGTGCCCCAGTTGAGCTGGGTTGAGCACCTCAGTGGAGAAAGCTAAAACTGACCGTCATGATAAGGCGAGAGCTGGTCGCTGTTCGAGAGGTCTTTTCGAGTCCCTAAAGACTTATGCCGCTTAGAGCGAGGAGCCGGCCTTGTCCGGCCCCAGGCGTGGATAGCGCTCCGAATTCGGCCTTCCAAATACCAGGGGCTTCGCCAAAATTTAAAATTATAGAATTCTATGGCTAAGTGAGAGTGTTCAAGCATTATAAGTCTGGTTGCCTCGTTCGTTGTGTTGAGCGCCTCCCTAGAAGGACCCAAAAATGGGAATAAGAGCACTCAAGTTTATCCCGAACACCCCAGCACTCGTGGCATGGGGGCCGAAGCCAACGACTTGCCATCTCTCAGATTTGATAAACGGCCGCACAGAAGGTAATATTTTAAATTAACAAGCATTGCTTAGCGCTATGAACAAAGTTTTCAGCGCACAGGATAACAAAACGTGAGTCTACTCAAAAATTACATCTTTGGAGCACTCACCCGCAATAATGCGGGCACCCTTCAGGACACCCTTATAATACATCTCGGGCGTGCGATACTCCTTGCCCGGCGGTGGCGCGTCCGTCACAAGCTTCTTGGTGTCCATCTTGCCCCAGTGCACCTTAGCGCGGGCAAGGGCCCGACGGGCACCTTCAATACAGGTGGATTGCTTGATGACGTCAACCCATGGACAGGCGTCCACCAGCCGCCGCACCAGACCGAAGTAGCTCCCAGGCATGGCCTCTTTATGCCAAAGCCGAACTATGAGGCCCTTCATGGCTTGTTTGGCCACCTTGTGGAGCTCGACCAACTGCTTCAGCTGGTCGCTCAGGGGCATCGGATGTCCGACCTCAGCATACTGAGACCAGAACACCTTCTCCGTCGAGCTCCCCTCCTCGGCTCTGTAGAATGCGGCAGCATCGGACACGCTGTGGGGCAGATCTGCGAACACTCCTGGAGAGCTCCGAATTCGGGTAAGTAACAGGTAATTCACTTTTACATGCTTGCTTTGTATGAAGAATGCCTTACCCGCCGCTATCTTCTTCACCGCCTCGATTTCCTGGAGGGCCTTTTGGGCTTCGGCCTTAGCAGCTTTGGCACTCTCAAGAGCGGACGCAAGGTCGGACTCTCGAGTCTTCGAGTCACGCTCTAAATTCTCGTGTTTTTTCACGAGAGCCTGGAGCTCTTGCCGCACCTCCGCCACCCGCGCCTCCTGCTTCTCTCGCTCGGTGCGTTCCGCAGCTGCATTGCGTTCGGCCGCGGACATCGCCTCCTTCAGGGTCGCCACCTCGTTCGTGGCCCCTGCAATACCCATGTTATTCCTGTCATTTTTTGCAACCAAATCTTTTTTATAAGGTACAACTTTAATAAGGTGCTACTTACCTTCCTTGTCCTCGAGCTGCTTCTTGGCACGGCCGAGCTCGCTCTCGGACCGCTCGAGGCTCTTCTTCAAGGCATTGACCTCCGCAGTCAGTGCGGCAGAGGTTAGCAGCGCAGCCTGCATTCCCATATTGACATATTTGTGTTAGACTCATGCGTATATCTTTTTAGATCCTCAGGTCGGCTTTTCTTTCTGAACACCGAACTGAGCATCAGGGGCTACTGTCTATGCGGTACTATTTTTGCATATCTTGAAACCCTTACCTCAAAGCCTGTAAGAAGGCTGGTGCAGGCTTCGGTCAGCCCGCTCTTGGCGGACTGAACTTTCTGAATCACCGCACTCAAAACAGTGCAGTGTTCCTCTTCAATGGAAGCGCCATTGAGCGCCTCCAGCAAGTTATCCGGCGCCTCCGGTTGGACGGAGGTCACCGGCTTCGCCGTCTCGCCCTTCTTACGAAGGGGCCGCCCGCCGGACTCCGTAACCACCAAAGGTTCCGGCACGGAGTCCGGCCTGAAATCCGGCAGGTTGCCCTGCGGCACCTTCGGGGCCTCCTCCTCCTGGCCGGTCCCCTTCTTGGACCTCACCTCGGCGTCGTATGCATCACGAGGGGAGGAGGCAGTCGGAAGTGAAGTGCTATTCACATCCGACGAACCCAGGGACCCGCTTGATGAAGCGGGGAGATCGTCCTTGGGCGGGCTGTATGGTCGTGTTCGGCATTAATAGACACTATGCGGTGAAAGGAAAAACATAAGTTATTCTGGGATTCGGACACTTACGATCTCGCCAGGGGCTTGGCCCTCGAAGGCCTCTCCTCCTTGTCGTCGCTAGCGTTGGTGGAACAGTCCGGAGGAAGGGTCCTTCCCTTCTTGGACCCTTCGGCCTCCCCCACCGGGGAAGCCTTCCTTTTCTTCTCTCTCGGACTCTTCCTTCTCCTCCTCGTCCTCGTGGGAGGAGTCCGCCTCGGAGTCATCGGACGATGAGTCCGATAACACCTGGCGCCGGGAACTCCTCCGAGTTCCCGTGGCCTTCTTCTTGGCCTTCTTCTCCGGCACCACGTAAGGCGCCGGGACCAGCAGCCCTGTCAAACGGGCATCCGCTGGGTCTTCTGGAAGTGGCGCCGGACAGTTAACCTGTCCGGACGTCTTCTGCCAAGCCTGTCAAAGGTAATGGGAGTTTTAGATCCCACATAGAGTCAAACTATGGAAAGCAAGTGTCCCGTAAAGGACAATATAGCTTACCTCGCCAGCCGGACGCTGCGAGCTGAATCCGCGGTCTTCAGTAGCGGATGTGGGAGCCTCGGCGCCCTTGAATAGCACCCTCCAGGCCTCTTCGTACGTAGTGTTGAAGAGCCTGCTTAAGGTCTGGTGCTGTGCCGGATCGAACTCCCACAAGTTGAAGTCCCGCTATTGGCATGGGAGAATCCGGCGGATGAGCATGACCTGGACTATGTTTACAAGCTTCAGGTTCTTGTTCACCAGTGTTTGGAGACAAGATTGGAGTCCGGTCAGCTCCTCTGAATCGCCCCACGACAGGCCCTTCTCTTTCCAGGAGGTGAGCCGTGTGGAGATGCCAGATCTGAACTCGGGGGCCGCTGCCCATTCAGGGTCACGCGGCTCGGTGACATAGAACCACCCCGGTTGCCACCCTTTGATGGTTTCCACGAAGGCGCCCTCGAGCCAGGTGACGTTGGGCATCTTTCCCACCATGGAGCCTCCGCACTCCGCTTGGCTGCCCCACTACCTTCGGCTTGACATTAAAAGTCTTTAGCCATAAGCCGAAGTGGGGCTGGATGCAGAGGAAGGCCTCGCACACGACGATAAACACCGAGATGTTGAGGATGAAATTCGGGGCCAGATCATGGAAATCCAGGCCGTAGTAGAACATGAGCCCCCAGACAAATGGGTGGAGTGGCAAGCCCAGTCCGCGGAGGAAATGGGGAAGGAACACCACCCTCTCATGGGGCCTGGGGGTGGGAATTACCTGCCCCTCGTCGGGGAGCCGGTGCACGATATCGCTGGATAGATATCCGGCCTTGCGCAACTTCTTGATGTGCCCCTCCGTGACGGAGGAGGCCATCCACTTGCCTCCCACTCCGGACATGGTTGGAGAAGGTTGAGGTGAGATGTGTGGACTTGGGCGCTGGAGCTCGAGTGCGCGGAGATGGATAAGCAAAGGAGGAAGAAGGCGTAGGTGAAAAGGTGGATCCTTATCCCTTTATATATGGGCGGACGAAACTATGCGTCCCCACCAGCCCAGTAAAACTCGCTTATCTCCCAAGCGCCGTAATCAATGGCGCGGTTGCGTTACCCACGTCCGTATTGATGAGAATCCCGAAATAAGGGAACACGATCTCTGCTTTGACAAGACGTGCCAAGGAAACCGCTTCGCTAAATGCGCTGAGGTGGAACAATAAAAATAATTCGAATAAAGGCTTGGCCGTGGCGTGACGTCATGCCACGAAATACGTCAGCAGATTGAACTTGTGTAAATATTATTCTCTCTACGGTGGTATGTGGAATTTATTTTGCAGAGCCGGACACTATCCTGGTGTTCAAAATCTTCTATGAATTATTCGGAGGAGGAACCCGCCTTGCAATGCCGAAGACAATATGCGCGCCGGACTCGTCGTCATTGAAGCTTGGTTCAGGGGCTACTGAGGGAGTCCTGGACTAGGGGGTGTCCGGATAGACGAACTATCATCATTGGTCCGACTTCAAAACTATGAAGATACAAGATTGACGACTTCGTCTCGTGTCCGGATGGGACTTTCATTGGCGTGGAAGGCAAGCTTAGCGATACGGATATGTAGATCTCCTACCATTGTAACCGACTCTGTGTAACCCTAGCCCTCTTTGGTGTCTATATAAATCGGAGGGTTTTAGTCCGTAGGACACACAACAATCATACCATAGGTTAGCTTCTAGGGTTTAGCCTCCTTGATCTCGTGGTAGATCTACTCTTGTACTACCCATATCATCAATATCAATCAAGCAGGAGTAGGGTTTTACCTCCACCGTGAGGGCCCGAACCTGGGTAAAAACATCGTGTCCCTTGTCTCCTGTTACCATCCGCCTAGACGCACAGTTCAGGACCCCCTACTCGGGATCCGCCGGTTTTGACACCGACAATGAGTAAGCTGTCCAACGTTTCCTGGCCGAAAGGCACTTTCGTGGAGACAGTAAAGGAGTGGCAGTAATAGTGGTTCTACATCACAGAACCCCGTGGCACCACCTCGGCCGCCGCTGCCCAATTCCTCTCCGGCGCTCCCATGCGACTCACCTCCTGGGTCGAGAAGAGTCCGGACTGGTGTTCGCCTGATGAGCTGATAGTGCTGTAGACGCGCGTTCAAAGCATGGTAACCAAAAATGTCAAGCTTGTCGATGTAATCCAAGTGATGCTAGTTCGTCGGATTCTCCCGTGTCAGCACCGAAGCCGCCCTCTATGGGAGTTCAATCCGAAGAAGCACCAGACCCTGGTGAGGCTCTTCAAGACTACTCACGAAGGAGCCTGGAAGTTGCTCTTAAAGGGCAACGAGAAACGGCCGGCCACAGATTCGGACCGCGGGCTCGACGTTAAAAACCTCGCCAGGGAGGTATGTTATTTTTAACGTGTCCCATACTTGTTTGTTTCAAGGATGATGCCTGAGCTTTTATTATCGCTTTTTCAGGACTGGATGGAGAGGGCGAACTGGATCCAGTGTCCGGCTCCGCTGCCCGAAGAACCTGTCATCTCATGTCTGGCGAAGATGCTGGTGCCGGCACCCTATAAGGCACCGGAGAAGAAGGCCAAGAAAAAGGCCAAGGGAGCCAAGAGTGGCCCCCTCACAACGGTACTTCGGACATGACGTCCGAAGACGAAGAAGCCCATTCCTCTGTCCCTGAGGACAATGACGAGGAAGAGGAGGAGGAGGAGGAGAACAACCCTCCCCCTGAGGAGAGAAAGAAGAAGAGGGCGGCTTCCGCGCATTTGGTGGCGGAAATGCCCAAGAAGGGGTAGGGCGTCCCCGCAGTCAACACCGCGTGGGATATTGACAGCGGTCCGGAACGACGCCCCCACACTAAGCCCCAGGCCGCATCATAAGTGTCATGACTTGTACATTCCCATATATCCGGACTTTTCTATTTGTCATCTTGATATGGTTAACTATACTATTGCAGTCTGGCCCATGACCGCATCTAGTGATCCTCATCTGGAGGCTCGTTGGATCCTGCGGAAATGGTCAGCATGTCGCCGCCGCCCGCTTACTCCCCCGGGGATAGGGACGACACCGAAGTGTTGTCCCAAAGGACCGCTCCAAGCTGCGGAGGAGCCTAGGACGATGTCCGGGAGGCGCCACAAGGCGAGACCTCCGCTGCCGGACACATGGGGGAGCAGATCCCCATGGAGACTGGCGAAGAGGGTCGTATTCAGTTCGACCCTCGGCCGAATACGATTCCGGAGACCCATATGGCTCCGGAGTCAGGCGAGCAGCCTCCTTCGAAGGAGGGGGTGCGCCGTTTCCACTGGTGGCCCTTGTCCAACCAGGGGCGCTATATAACCTGATGGAGGCGCTATGAGGCGCCTCGTTGTGGACGAGCACCGTGTCCTTATGGGTGCGGTGATCGAGAAGGTTCAGTCCACCAAGAGTGGACTGAACGAAGCCTGCAGCAACCTATTGACAGGTTTTGAGGTAAGACGTAGAAAGAGAAAACCCCCATGTAGACAGTAGCCCCTGAGACACTGTCCGGTGTTCGGAAAGAATGGCCGGACAGGGGATCAACCCTTTGTAGGACACTAACAATGTGATTATACAGGCGTCGCTGTTGGCCGCGACCTCACATGCTGCCGAAATCTCTGAACTGAAGTAGAGGTTGGAGCGGACTCAGCACGAGCTCGGCGAGGTGAAGATTTAGCTCCACAAGAAGCAAGGCGAGTAACAACTTGTTGTGTATTCGGAAAGAGTAAGCAATGAGTATTGACCGGAGTGTCATAATATGTGTAGGGGCGGCGACCGAGGTCAAGGCCCTAAAAAGGCCCTGGGTGAAGCCGAGGGGAAGGCTGCCCAGCAGCAAGCCGCCCGTAAAAAGCTCAAGGCCTGGGTCAAGGAGGTCCAGCAGGAGCTCCAGGACGCGGTGAAGAAGTGCGAAGCCTTGGAGCGCGAGGCGTTGGTTCGAGAGACCAAACTTACCAAGGTTCGCAAGGGTGCGGAGGCCGCACGGAAAGAGGCCGGGGATGCTCTCCAGGAGATCCAGGAGGCCAAGAAGATCGCATTGGGTAAGGCATTTAACATGCAATGCAAGTATGCGGAGAGGAAGTACCTTTTACTAACCCGGATTCGGAGTTGCCCAGGGGCGTTTGCGGATCTACCATGCAGCGTGTCCGATGCTGTGGCGTTCTTCCGAGCCAGAGAAGGGAGCTCCATGGAGAAGCTGTTCTGGTCGCAGTATGCTGTGCTAGAGCATCCGGTGCCCTTTACCGACCAGCTGAAACAGTTGGTGGAGTTGCATAGGGTGGCCGAACTAGCCATGAAGGATTTGATAATCCGGCTGTGGCCAGCCGAAGCTATGCTCGACAGCTACTTCGGACTCGTGAGGAGGCTGGTGGAAGCCTGTCCGCGGCTGGACACCGTCAAGTGATCAGTCTGCATCGAAGGTGCCCGCATGGCCTTCGCCCATTGCAAGATGTGGTGGGCGAAGATGGACGCCGTTGAAGTGGCCAGAGGGTCGCCAGAGGGCAAGGAGCACCGCACACCCAAGCAATATTTTGCGGATGTCCTAGAAGGGTCTCAACTTGTAGCAGCACAGTGCGGGCAGGACATCATTTTCGAATGAATACATTTGTGTTGTCTTTGCTTTGTATGATTGAAACAAAGTCAGTTTGTAATATAATGTTTGTTATGTTTTGATTGTTTCCTCCTGTGCGGTCGTGGTGTATGGAATTTTGAGGGTTGGCCAGTCGTCGGCTTCTGCCCTCATGTAGGTAGTACGGAGGTGTTCGGGATGGAATCTAAACAATCTTGATCCAATAATATGGTCCTTGAAGGAGTTGCTTAGCGCAACAAACCAGGCAATCAGACTATGCGGCTTAAACGCCCTCACTTAGCCATAGGAGTTTTATAATAAAACATGGACGCAGCCCCTGGTATACGAACCAGGGTGCTGTCATCGTCTGATTGGGAAGTACCGATCCTTCTGATAATGTGGAAAAAATCTCTAGCGATTTGTAACCCTCGAACAGCTGACCGGCTCTCGCCGCACCATGACAGTCAGTTTTCGGCTTTCTCTATTGAGGTGCTCATCCGTTTTAGACCAGGGCACAACTGCAGTAGTTCTCCCTTTACTACCCTAGCCGATGTAGCGGAACGTAGCGTAGCAAGCACAGGAGTCGGGCAACCCAACTATTGACCAAAGACATGATTCAGAGCCGATGCATATAATGTTAAATTCGGGGTGCCGAACTTTTCTATAAGAAATGTTCAGACTTTGTTGCCGTGTTATGGGGCGATGAGGAGCCCCTAGAAAATATGAAATGTACCAGAGTGTACGGTTGCTAGGAAATAAGTAATTTAAAGGAAAATAGAAGGAGAACAGAGATAGTATCTGGGGCCCTTGCACTTGGATCATGAACTGTTTCCATTATAGTTGGATTAATGCGTCAAAGCACATCGATACAAAATAGTGCAATAAGAAACTGACTATTTGACATGCCACAACCAAAGGCGAGCTGCGAGTGGGTCCTGGGAACAGATAGAGTAATCGTTGAATTGGCTTCTAGGGCTTCCTTTGTATGCTTGTGCTCTGTACCAATCTTTGGTGTAGTTGTCCTTTGACAGGATTGGTAATCAGGCCATCAAAGGAGGCTTGTATAAAAGATACCTGAAAGAAAAAAGGATTGAAAAAATAATAGTACAAATACCAATGAGTCCGGGATTAGTGTAGCAAAACTACGAGCTAGCTGTGCCTCCGTCGATGCCCATGGGATTATGAGTGTGTAATTATGGACGCGTGGTGCGGATGCCGCTTCCTCGTTGAGACTGGGACGGAGGCCGAATTGGTAATCAAGCTCTTGACGAGCTGGACCGTCCTGTTGCAGTGTGGTCCGGACCCTCTTAGTGATGTCCGGGGGCTCGGCAGTCGGATTACGGTTCTGCTTGAGAAGGCCGGTCTGTACCTCTGCTGCTAGGGCGGCTGTGTGCTCCTCTGTTTGAAGGGAGCGTTCAGTGTTGCCATTGACTGTTATGATGCCGCGTGGACCGGGCATCTTGAGCTTGAGACAAGCATTGTGTGGAACTGCGTTGAATCTAGCAAACGCGGTTCGTCCGAGCAGTGCGTGGTAGCCGCTGCGGAAGAGGACGATATTGAAGATTAACTCTTTGCTTCGGAAGTTGTTCGGAGAACCGAAGACCACCTCCAGTGTGATTGAGCCCGTACAACGGGCCTCTATGCCTGGTATGACTCCTTTAAAGGTTGTCCCTGTGGGTTTGATTCGTGAGGAATTAATGCCCATCTTCCGCACTGTATCCTGATAGAGCAGGTTAAGGCTGCTACCACCATCCATTAGGACTCGTGTTAGGTGAAATCCGTCGATGATTGGGTCGAGGACCAGTGCGGCTGAACCGCCATGGCGGATACTAGTTGGGTGATCTCGACGATCGAAGGTGATCGGATATGACGACCACAGATTGAATTTTGGGCGACTGGCTCTACCGCGTAGACGTCCCTGAGTGCTCGCTTGTGCTCCCTTTTGGGGATGTGTGTAGCATATATCATGTTCACCATTTTGACTTGAGGGGGAAATTTCTTCTGCCCCCCAGTGTTCGGCTGCCGGGGCTCTCCGTCCTCCTCCTCACTTTGTAATCCCTTTTCTTTGTTCTCGGCATTTAACTTGCCAGCCTGTTTGAAACCCCAACAATCTTTGTTAGTATGATTGGCTTGTTTGTCTGGGGTGCCATGTACCTGGCATGGACGATCGAGTATGCGGTCCAAGCTGGATGGTCCCTCATTGTTCCTTTTGTAGGGCTTCTTCCGCTAGCCGGACTTGGAGCCGCTGAATCCAGCATTAACCGTGGTGTCATCGGTGTTATCGCCATTGCTTCGTCGTTTGTGTCTGTTGCACCGGAGCTTGCCGGTGATATTCTTGGCCTCAGAGGGCCTGCCTCGCTGGCTGTGTTTTTGCTATGAGCCAGCCAGCTGTCCTCACCCGCGCAAAAGCGGGTCATGAGTGTTGTGAGGGCTGCCATGGATTTTGACTTTTCTTGGTCGAGGTGGCGGGCGAGCCATTCGTCATGGATGCTGTGTTTGAAGGCTGCTAGGGCTTCGGCATCCGGACAGTCAATGATCTGGTTCTTTTTGTTTAGGAACCTAGTCCAAAATTGTCTGGCTGATTCTCCGGGTTGTTGGACTATATGACTTAAGTCATCGGCATATGGTGGCCGGACATAAGTACCTTGGAAGTTGTCCAAGAAAGCTTCTTCCAAGTCCTCCCAGCAGCTAATAGAATTTTCAGGCAGGCTATTTAGCCAGTGTCTAGCTGGCCCTTTTAATTTTAGTGGGAGGTATTTGATGGCGTGGAGATCGTCTCCTCGGGCCATATGGATGTGGAGAATAAAATATTTCATCCACACTGCGGGATCGGTTGTTCCGTCGTACGATTCAATATTGATGGGCTTGAACCCCCGGTGAATTCGTGATCCAGTACATCATCTGTGAAGCAGATAGGGTGTGCGGCGCCTCTATATCGGGCTGCGTCACAGCGCACCTCCGATGAAGTCCGTCTGCGGTTATCGGCCCGGGCATGACTAGGTTTGTCACGTCCGAATTGGTAGCCGTCATCCCGAGTCGGGAAGCGTCCTCGCGATCCGTAGATTGATCTGGTGTGTCCTGCTCTACTGTCCAGATCCTGCCAAAGGTCATATGTATGGTCCCGAGCTATTCTGTCCCTGTTTTTACGAGGTGGTGGGGCGGGCTGTTGTTCGGCCTGAGTTGTCATTTTATCCTGACCGCGGGGTGGTCGGTCCGCTGCACTATCCCGACCACGTGGTGGGCGTTCCGCATTAAGCGAGGGAGGTATGGGATCTAGTGCCTCCTCATCGAACTAAGGTAGCAGTATGCGCTTTGGGTAACTCTTGGCTGGGCGCTTGAGGCCGTATTCTTCAGTTGCCAGGACATCAGTCCATCTGTCAATGAGTAGGTCTTGATTGACTTGGAGTTGCTGCTGCTTTTTCTTCAGGCTTCTTGCAGTAGCTATTAGCTGGCGCTTGAAGCGCTCCTGCTCGAGGGGTGCCTCAGGAACGATGAAATCCTTGCTGCCAAGGCTCTCCTCATCTACGGAGACTGGACAATAACTATCGTCATCCGGGTCATTGGGCATGGCCTGTTTATCAGGGTTATCTCTCCTGTTGTCTTGTTCCTCCTGTTCGGATGCGGCTCCAATAGGGACTTCATTGTTTTCGGCGTCGCTCGGAGTACTATTTTCTCCGGTGCCCGTGTTGCCATCTTTTGAGCGACGAGGCTTAGAACGGCGTTTAGGGCGCCGACGCTTGGACTGTGTCTCGGAAAGTTTATTCGCAACTGGATCTTCTTTGTCATCGTCGCTAGCTTTTTTAGGTGTGTTGACCATGTACACATCGTACGAAGAGGTGGCCGTCCAACGTCCAGTGAATGGTGGGTCTTGGCCTTGCTCCTTGTCGGCATCGTCGTCCATACCGTCGATGTCTTCGGAGCCATAACCAAGCACGTCGGTTAAGTTATCGATAGTGGCTATGAAGTGGGTGGCGGGTGGGAAGAAAAAATCCTCATCGTCAGCCTCTAGCTCAAACCGAACATAGTTCGGCTGTGAGTCCTTCTCCAAGGACAAATTCTTTAAAGAGTTTAGCATATCACCCAAAGGTGAGTGCTGGAAGATGTCTGCGGTGCTAAATTCAAAAATCGATAACCGATCCAGCTCGGTGTCCGCAGACGTATATGGTCCGGAACTCGTAACCAGAGACGAGTCCGGAGTTCTGTTGACGCAAATATTGCAGGGTATCGAGTCCGTGTGCGGCTCCAATGCCGCGGACTTTGTGGCCTCGGATGGCACGATGTGCTCCGGTTCAAAGGCTGTTGCGGCAACAGGAACCATCTCCTCAATGTGATCTGATGACCGATTTAAGTCATGTTCATCGGGGCGAGGCAGAGCGATCGTCGTGGTCTCGAATCCGTCGAAGATCAAGTCTCCGCGGATGTCTGCGACATAGTTCAAGCTTCCGAATCTGACCTGATGGCCATGGCGTAGCTATCGATCTGCTCCAGATGGCCAAGCGAGTTGGCCCACAGTATGAAGCCGCCGAACACAAAGATCTATCCGGGGAGGAAGGTTTCTCCTTGGACGGCGTCACTATCGATGTTTGAAGGGGCCATCGAACCTTTTGTCGACGACATAGTGGAACTCTCAATGAAAGCACCAATGCCGGTGTCAAAACCGGCGGATCTCGGGTAGGGGGTCCCGAACTGTGCGACTAGGATCGATGGTAACAGGAGACTGGGACACAATGTTTACCCAGGTTCGGGCCCTCTCTATGGAGGTAATACCCTACTTCCTGCTTGATTGATCTTAATGAATATGAGTATTACAAGAGTTGATATACCACGACATCATAATGGCTAAACCCTAGAAGTCTAGCATGTATGACTATGGTAATGAATATCTATGCTATCCGTACTATGCCCTCCGGTTTATATAGACACTAGAGGGATCTAGGGTTACATAGAGTCAGTTACATAAGAAGGAATCTTCATAGCTGGCCACCAAGCTTGCCTTCCACGCCAAGGAGAGTCTTATCCGGACACGGGTATAGTCTTCGGCCTTCATGTCTTCACAGCCCATCAGTCCGGCCCATGGATAACAAGCCGGACGCCCGAGGACCCTTTAGTCTAAGACTCCCTCACTCTCCATCCTTCACGAGCCAGTCTAGTGAGGCCGCTCCTGAGGAGGTCTTGTGTCGCCTGCCTTGCGAGGCTTGGCCCCTCACAAGGGTCTTGAACATTTGTTGGTGAAGACGGGCCGTACTGGGCCACAAGTGGAGCTACGCCATGGGCCGCAGGCAGGTAGTTCTGGGGACCCCCGTTCCCAGAATGCTGACAGTAGCCCCTGGGCCCAAGGCGCACTTGGACTTGGCGTCGAGGCAAAGCCAAAGGGCAAGTGCGGAGCGCCGTGGGCCTCAACAACCTGCGGCCTTCGTCGACGCGTGGCGATTGATTGGACGTGGGCGTCTCCGCTTCGCCATGCTGCCTCGGCAACTGCCCGTCTGACAAAAGGCTGGCGCGGGCAACACCTGCCTTCATTGCTTCCCTTCGCCTTGCTCTAGATCCCCTTTCTCGCTCCTTGCTTCCGAAATCTGCAGATCTACTTCAATCCCCTACCGAGCTTTCGATCGATGGCACCTCACAAGGTCAAGGCCGCTTCGTCACCGGCTTGGTACGAGCCGGCTCTGGACGCGCCCAACGTCTCGGAGAAGAACATCGCCACCACGCACCTGCTGATGGCGGGGGAGAGCGACGAGAGGGGGAAGACCGAGCTCTGGGCTGGCTCCGTCGAGCCGGAGGCTTCG
Source organism: Triticum aestivum (assembly GCF_018294505.1). NCBI lineage: Eukaryota > Viridiplantae > Streptophyta > Magnoliopsida > Poales > Poaceae > Triticum > Triticum aestivum. The sequence continues at coordinate 525,867,259 of NC_057801.1, forward strand.
AATATCACCTTCTACCCCTCCTTTATGAGCAACATCATCGTGGGCCTGGTTCCCCCTTTCTCCGATTTGTTCTATGCCATCCTCCGCCATTACGGGTTACAGGCCCTTCACCTCCATCCCAACTCCATCCTTCTCTTGTCGATCTTCACTTTCTACTGTGAGGCGTATGTCGGCATGGTGCCGTCCGTGGCTCTGCTATGCCACTTCTTCTTCCTCCGCATCAATGGGGGTCATACCTCCGAGTGCACCAGCTTCATCGCGGCCGGCAAGGCCAACGCGATCTCGAAGGCTAGGAAGAAGGCCGATAACTTCAGGAGCAAGTGGGTCACGATGGACGCCAAATGTGTCCACCCACGCTTGAGGTTGCCAATGGAGATGCCCCAATTTGACGAGGGGTGGTCTCGCGCGAAGCTCACTAATGACTGGGCGAAGTCGGTGCTGGAGAAGATGAACACCAACCTGAAGCTAGGAAATGGGAAGGCGGCGAAGCTGACGGGGGCCATGCTCCTGAGGGAGTTCCTGATGCTGCGGGTGGCTCCGCTTCAGGCGCGCTCGCGCCCCTTGTGGACGCTTGGGGGTGAAGAATACAAGCTTCTCTTGAGACCGGGAGCCTTGTTTGACGAGGAGCTGGCTGTAGCTCTCCGCCTCTTGGTCGGGGACGACCAAGAGTATCCGCCGAGCGCCATCGTTCCCTTGTTCCATTGCAAGGACGGGGCGCAGGTTGCGGCCGGCATGCCCACCTTCAAAGAGCGTGGCCTGGTGCCGTCGGCACCCCTTGTGGCCCCGGAGGCACCGGTGCCGGTGGAGGTGTCTTCAGGCGATTCCCGCAAGGAGGGGAAGAGGAGGAAGACGAGGAGCACGACTCGGAGGTGACCACCAAGGGGATGGGGGAGATGTCCCCCTTGAGCAAGGCCGACATCCTCTGCACCCTTCCTGACGACGATGAGGCCGACATCCCCCAGGAGAAGGAGGAGCCGCCCATGATCTCGACATGGGTCAGGTCGGAGCTGATCTCCCGAGATGTTGCTTCTACTCTGACGCCGCCTAGAGCCGCTTCCGGCCCAGCACTCCAAAAAAAGACACATCTGTGACATTTTGGGATGAACGAAAATCTTTTCTGTCATACTTATGACACTTCTATGACGATAATTGTGACAAAACTCGGTATCATCATAGATGTGGTGGGTCCTACTTCTATGACAAAAAATCATGACAGAATATGGGCATTTCGTCCTGGGCGGGCCGGACACACAGCTGCATGACATTCTTTGGGCCGTCCATGATGGAAAAAACTGTGGTAGATGCGAGGGCGCGGAAAATATCGGGGAGTCCCCGGTTACGGTGGGTGGTCGGGGGCCGAGCGATGCGCGTTTCTCTCGTACGTACGCGCGTGTGTGCGAGGTGGTGGGCTCTAACTGAACCCGAGCGTGGCGTTGGGCTCTAACTGAACCCGAGCGATTGCACTGCAGGCTACGCGTTATTGAACCCGAGCGATCAATCGATGGCTGTTAACTGAACCCGATCAAGCGATTCCTTCGCTACTGCTGCTAACTGAAGCCGATCGATGCTGCCTCTGGATGAACAGTGAGCGTTGCTGGGGGGGGTTGGATGAATAGTTCCCGGTTGGGGTGGATGAACAGGACCCCGTGGCGTTGCCTCTGGATGAACAGGACCCCGATCGTTCGAGCCAGTTGGGGCTGGATGAACAGGACCCCATGGAGGACAGGATGAACAGGACCACCCCGTGGAGGGCAGGATGAATAGTAGACGGTGGAGGGCTGGATGAACAGTAGCCCGTGGAGAGGTGGTTGAACAGGAGCCCGTGGAGAGGGCTGGTTGAATAGTAGCCGATGGAGTAGCGCACGGTGGAGGCTGGATGAACAGGAGCCCGTGGATGAACAGTCGCAGGTGCAGGCTGGAGGAGGTCGACGGTGGATGAACAGTAGCCCGTGGAGGCTGGAGGGGGTCGACGGTGGATATGAACAGTATCCCATGGAGTCCCGTTTTGCGGTACGCCACACCCCTCCCAATGAACAGGACCCCTATTTCGACCGTACGCCACACAAGTCCGTTTCCTCTGTTTTGCGGTACGCCACACCCCTCCCGATCAACAGGACCCCCGTTTCGACCGTAGCAGGTATGTTTCCTCCGTTTTGCGGTACGCCAGACCCCTCTCGATGAACAAGATCCTGTTTCAAACGTGGCCGGTCGAACACAAGGCTGTTTCCTCCGTTCTGCGGTACGCCAAGCCTCGTTTCCATCGGTTGTTCCGTCCAAGCCCTCCCGATGAACACGACGATGCATTCCGTTTCGACCCAGTCGGTTGGCTCCCCACGAACACGACGACGACGCAGTTTCTCCGTTCCCACCCAGCCATGTACACGAGCCCTGGCCGTAGGTATGCGCGAGTAGGCATTCGAGACCCTGCCCGTATGTACGTACGTGGCCATATTTTCTTTCTTGCACACTGGCCACTGTACGTGCGTGTACAAGCTACGTGCGCGCCACTACTATGACACGTGCGCGCCTCTACATCGACCAGTATGTATGTACACGTTCACGACCAGAATGACAACGCACGTACGTTTCTACTAGGTGGGCCCCGACTGTCAGGCGCTTCCTTGCCTGCAAAGATGTAGCCGGTGGGTCCCAACAGTCAGGGGGGCAAATCATTTTTTTGCCCGGACGCACTTCCTTGCGTGCGAAGATGTAGCTAGTGGGTCCCAGCAGTCAGGGGGAAACGTTTTTTTCGCGAAACATGGTGGCCCGTCCGGTGGGTCCCCGCTGTCAGGTGGAGAAATAATTATTTTGCGTGTAATAAGGAGGCACTTCCTTGCTGCAACCATGGACCCAGCTGTCAGCCTCTCCACGTACAATCCACGTCAGATGGAAGCCGTTCCTTGACCATGTTGACCACGCTGCGCCGAGAGCACCAGGGCGGTGGACGATGGCGAGGCCTAGGAAGGGGACGATGTGGAGCCGGGGAAGACGCGGCAGTGGATGCCCACGTGGAGAGGAGTACGAGGGTTCACTGGTTTGGCTGCGGTGTGAGGCGGTCGTCCCTGCAGAATAACAGGGGGTGTGGGTGAGTAGAGGGATGCCCTGGCCAGCAGTGGGAGTAGTAGGGGGTAGTGAGGCCTGCACTGGAGGTGGTAGCAGGCGGTCCCGCCGGCACTGGATTTGGCAGTTGTAGCAAGAAGATCAGAGATTGAAGAAACACGACGGCTGTTGGATTGACATCCAACAGTTACGTCTGCTAGAATCGTTTGTTGACGTATATAATAACAAAAAAATCTTGCATACGCGTCAACTTAATAGGCCCATAAGTCAGAATGTTCCCTCTTTTTTTAATAATTTATATATAGCTCATTGCGACTTCTTATGCAATTTATTGCAGTCCATTTTTTGGTTGGCCAGGGCCAATTTCGCATATTTTTGTGGGGTCCAAACTATTTTTAATACCGAAATTTCGAGCCATATTTAAAGTACTTTAAAGATATATTTCAATTAGGTTAATGCCCAGTGAAATACGAATCTAAAAATGTGAAAAAATTCAAAAATTATAAAGTAATTGCCAATTTGTCATCTGTTTTTATATTTACAACCCATTTCATATTACTTTCCAGATTTGCAAGCGTCTTGAAAGAGTTGCAGCCCACCAGGGCGTAGAAAAATAAGTAGGCCCGGATTGGGTATTTTTTAGAAAAAATAAACTGGGCTCATTTTCACAAAGAAAAAATAGGTGGGCTGGTCACATGGTGAATATAAAATATAAACCTGGGCTAGACGGGCCACAACCCAGTTCAAACCTGGTCTCAACAATAACAAAAAATATATTGCTCGAGCTGCTACGTCCCAGGTTTCAGCCGATCTTGTTATGTTCTCTTGTCTATTGACTATATACGCTCACAATGTTGTGAGTCCCAGATGTCAGGAAAACACTAGGAAGAAGCATTTTATTTTTCCATACGCTGACATGGTGGGCCCTAATGTCATCCTCTCCACGTACTTCTGCCGATTCTTGTTGTTTGTTGACCATGTTGACAGCGTGAGAGGGCGGCACCACGGAGAGCGCACCAAAGCGAGAGGAGGACAATGGTGAGGCCTCGGACGTTGGCGTTAACGATTTAGGAGACGGTGGGGCGGTGATGCATGCGCTGAGGCGCAGCCAGCCGTGGGAGGCGGAAGCAGGCGGCCCCGCTGGTGCTGGTTTGGTTTTGGCGGCTGGAGGAAGACAGGACTGAAGAAACATGACAGACTGTAAAAGCAGCAGGAGTACTTAACAACCTTAACTGAAACCAGCAGGGGCACTTAACAACCATAGTTGAAAGCAGTATGAGTACTTATACAGGTTCAACCGTACAAAGCACGCCTCGAACAGTGCTACTTTGCCTACAGTTAACCAAGGGTGAGGCCGCCAAGCTCCAGGACAAGGCACAGGCGCCACCCCGCGCATCCACAACCTTCTGAAAGCGGCTTCATCTCGCAATGTGGTACATAAACAGGATATTCGCTTTAGATCTATGGAAAAGCAGGAACATAATCTTCTGTCCTATTCTCCAAGATGGACGGGCCTTCATTATTTGAGACCACCCATGAATAAGTATCTTTTCACCTCCAAGGGGAATGGAGTAGGTCGACATAAACATCATGTTGTGACCAAGCGCAAGTCTGACCCGACCATGGTCAGGCATCTATATAGCAACAATAGAACTGGGCAGTTTTTGTTTCAAGAAGATCACAACTGTAAAACTGTGTATAAGCAATAGTTTATGAACAACATATATAACAGAAAATAGCTCGTACCATAAGTTTCTCGACACAGTTAGACCTGTTCAATGAGTGCAGCAGTGGCACACATATCGCACGTGGCCTTCAACCATTGAAACGCCCCACAAGGACCTCAAGATGATCAATAAAGTGTAGGAACTTGTGGATGTCGCCCCAGTCAACTTCAGTGCCATCAATAACAGCCGAGTTGTTACAGAATAACAAACGAGCAGCCTTCTTAACTTTGAAAAAACCTACACGTGCCACCAATTATAAGAAAATATTAGTTAGAAGTAGCATCTTCGTGAGAGATTCGTTGCTACTTCTAAAGTTAAATTGTGATCAGTTAAACAGAATAGGTGGATTAAGAAGTAATTGAGGCAACAAGCAAGAACCAGATACAAAACTAACATGGATGAACAATTGGAACGACGTCGGGGTGGAAGATCACAGTGAAGATGAGACCAGGTTCTGCTATTTCCATCAACATTCGTGCGCCAACTTTCAGTCTGTAACACTTGAGAAAGTTTATCCAAGTTCGGCCATAAAAAAACAGTGATCTTCTTGGTTCATGAACCCAACTCGAAACTTGTATCCATGGCTTGTCTTCACAGTTACCATTAAACTGGTGTATTCAGTTATGGCAAGGCCGAGCATCTTGAGTACATGTGTTCTGGCAGAGCAAGGAATGCACTGCAGGAAAAATAATATGAGAACACAATGTATTCCCTATATCCAAATCTAGAAATACTTTCCTCCTTCACGTCCGTGCTGACCATGATACTAGTACCTTTTATCCAAATATAGCAATCCAAATTTCCAAATTAGTCGACATCATGTTCAAAAAACCCCACCCTCCCGGATAGAAAAGAGGATTCTAGGAACATACTGTGCGTGTTTTAAAATCCTGTGTTAGGATGAGAAGGAACAAGTGTGGCGTCTCGCCGAGGGCGCAGAAACCTGTAGCGTCCTCGCACTTTGGGCGCTGCAAATGAAACGCAAAAGATTCAGTAGGAAGAAAAATGCATCAATGGCGGCGGCTGCCATCCTAGGAGTACCCGCGACCAAGGGATTTGGATTTATCGGGGATGGATGAAGAATTCATACCAGGTTCTCCATGAGAAAACCCTATGCAATCGCCGAGCGGGGGTTTTCTCTGAATAAGCAGACACGGGAGAAGGGATTCAGGCCGAGTGAAATATTGCTGCTTCGTCCGTCCAGCTTACTGCTAAAGCTGGAAAGGTGGGTTTTTTTTGTGATTTGACGGCTCATTTGGCATTAATGCGGCGCTACGACCGGGGTGTCTCTACTGTACAGTTGTGCACTCTAATTTGGTGCATATGGCATGTGGATCCCGTTGCCGGATGCCCCACATATCAGCGCAAGGAAGTAGAAAGACAGGAGTAACTAGTTATTACACATAAATATATTTTTGACAGAGAGATATTCCCTCTATAAAGAAATATAAAGATCTTTTATATCACAACTTTATACATAAGAAAAATGAAGGGGAATATATATAACATATATAATTATAAAAAACAAAGTTTTTTTACCACGGTATAGACGAGTTGGGGATTATGGTGTGCCTGTCGTCCTGCAATACAGACCGTCCGATTTATATCTGACGGATAGGAAGGAAACTATGGCAATTTTGAAAAAAGGTACCCACACACCTCTCAGCATTTGCAAATAAGGCCTTCCCTCGTTCATCTTTTTCTCTCACAAGATAAAATACTCATACAAATGCATCTTCATGTTTTTTTGAGGGTATTACGTGCAACGCATGGGCATTATGGGGGTTCAGCTAAGAAATACTCAGACAGGCTCACGGTTCTGGACTTTGGGCCATAGGCCGGTGGGCCTGCATGTTTGGGGGCCCATGTGTCCTACCTCAGCACTTTTCATATTGCAAGCGGTCGGTACGGCGCTGGTTTTAGATGCTGTCGCAAGGCGAATACACAAAATTGAATAAAGCACAGCAGCTGTTGGAATGAAATCAAACGACAGTTCCTAACCAGCAATCAGAGTTGCAATTCTATCAATGATACTGTCGTACTACTTATACACACATGACAATTGTTTCACCATGCCAGAGTATTACATCAAAATCTCTCGGCGGATATATCAGTTCGGCAGTACTGAAGAATTTCAAAGTTGATTTGGACCAACTCTCCTTGCCGAGAAAGTTCGAATTTGACATCATCCCCTACCGCAAGATGGGATTTAGATTTGAACCTTGGCCATCCTTTAGCATCAATCATCATGCGACCATCCTTTGTACTTACAGTATATTGAGCAGGTTCATTCACACCAAGGCTGTGCATGGTAAGAGAAACATGGCCGCTGTCGCCCGGATTGTTGAGCGACTCCCTCGTTGCTCTAGGAATTCTCTATTTGCAAACAAGAAGACATACCCAAATAGTTAGATCAACACAGTGAATCATGCGAAACAACATGGAAATAAAAAAGAACGAAACACTTGGGCGGCCAATGCTTACCAAGAAGGTGGACAAGTCTGTTTTTCTAAGGACTTTGGTATATGAAGTGCGAACTGCAGCCCAGTCTGTTGCTGGTGCAACTGCTTGTTCGGTTGCCACTACACGGGCCGGAGCAGATGCAAGTGCAAGTGTTGGTGTAGGTGCCGAAGCCGCTGCTGCTGCCGGAGATGGTGCTCCTTGTAGAGCTGGTGCCAGTGTCGGAGCAGGTGGCGGTGTCGATGCCCGATCCTGCGGTAGATCAGCCTGATCCGCTGACGCAGTCGGTGCCCAATCCTTAGCTAGATCAGACTGAGCTACTGCCGCTGTCTGTGCTAGAGCAACTGTCGGTGCTCGATCCGTTGCTGAAGGTGGTACCGATGTGCAAGACAGTGGCGATCGTGTCTGGTATGGTATGATCAGCTTTCTAACTTGACTAGGCTTCGTGACCGTGATCCAGTTTTTTCTTCATTTCTTTTAAACACGAGAAGGACTAATTGTGGCGTTTTTTTAAACCGAACTACAGTTCATCATAGGGATTCAGCTTGTACTCAGACAACAGATTGATCCATTTTTTCCAGTAATATAAGTGATGGATAGTGCCTTCATTACTGACACGACATAAGAAGTGAAACCTGCAAAAACAGCCATCGTAGAGCAAACCAAACGGTTTATTCTGTGATGAATGTCACATGGTAAAACCTGCATCATAAAATTTTAGGAAAAGAAAGAAAACATGACATTAAATCAAAAAGATTTAGACAGTAAATCAATAAGATTTACTTGATGTGACATGAGTGAATCCTTACCAAGAAATCACTATGTTGAAGTACTAAGCAGAAGATTGATCGTCCAACTACGGGTGGCATGCAGGGGCCCCGCCTACTCCCACAAGCAGGACAGTCCAAAGGTCGTGACAAATCGTATGGACCGAACATCCATGGGACTGGAAATCCGGGTGGGTGCGATAAACCCTGCTATGCATACAGATATTGGAGTGTAACCATAATTGATAAACCGTCCTCACAAAAAAAGATGATCTGGATACTTCAAAATATACAGACTGAATTGAGTGGACAGACATTAACATAGACCGTTCTCAGGACTGACCACACACCAAAAGCGGCAGTACTAATAAACAATACAGGGTTCACAAACACAAATCCAGTACTAAACAATAGTACTTACTGCAGACAAGCAAAGTTGCACTAATTAAACTCTGCAAACTATTCTTGCCACCGACCTACGGGATGAACCCCGCATAACTGACTAGGCCATGGACTTCATGAGAGATGTCTACATGCACCATCACCATCTTGTCAACCTTGGAGAACCTAACAGAGTGGTCTTTCCACTCATAAACATGATCATGAAGACATGCCACATCAGATTTGTTGGGAAGCTTTACAAGAACCACACCCTTCGTAATCGAAGGCACAGCCAGGAAATTGTTGTGCTCAAGTACAGACTCGAGAACACGCCTAACAACAATGCTACAGGAAAACACTAGTTCAGGACATGTGGCAACAAGGACACAGCAGCTGGATAGTTTAGCAGTAGAACACATCCTCAGGTCTTCCAGTTCACACGGCATGACTTTGAGAACTTCATCTCCACCGCGGACCTAGTTCTAATTCAAACAGAAACCATATTTTATTACTACCTCCGTTCAGAAATATAAGATGATTTTCGATATTATACTCCATATATGACTACATATACGCACAGAAATGAGTGAACAAAGACACTAGAACATGTCTTCAAAGGCATGGGAGCAGAGGGATTACTTGCAATATCCATAACACAAGTTACTGAGGCAAATATATCATCTTCAAAGGTACCATTGATGTTCGTAAAGTACTCCCTCCATCCCAAAATTCTTGTCTTAGATTTGTCTAGATACGGATGTATCAAGTCACATTTTAGTATTAGATACATCCGTATCTAGACAAATCTAAGACAAGAAATTTGGACAGAAGGAGTATTTGAAAGTAATCTATAAGAAATCAGTGTCAACCTCTCGCATGTTTTGGTCAAAAGAGGAATTTAGAACCGTCATTTGGCACACAAAAATCACATGCAAGATCACCCAGAAAGTTGTACTACTAGTACTAGTACTGCGTGTTAGATGAAAAAACACGATCAAGATCAAGAAAAAGATCATCAAGAAGAGATATTTCCTGGACTTGCTTAATGAGGGATCCCGGAGAGGGGGGCTTGGACAGGGCGATGGCTTTGAGCTTGTCTGCGGTAGTCTCGGAGGGGTGCTTGCGCTTCTTTGTACCATGAGCCTCGATGGTTTTGGCCAGAGCCATAGAAATCACTTCGACCGGTGCTCCAGCGTCCATCAAGAAACTGTCAAATAGAAATAAAAGAAAGGAAACCATAATCACAAACCCACAAGAAGAAAAGAGAGGGAGTTATATGATCAGTCTCGAGGTTGCAAGACCGGGCCTTGGCCAGAATCAACACCATTGATGAGCTCACCTTTCCTTCTTTGGGAGAGAAGAACAATGGCAGAAGCAGGTCGTGGTTTTCTTGAAGAAATGAGGAACAAGATGAGGGAGAAGCGAGGGTTGGGTAGAGAGGAAGCTGAGAGAGAAGAATGAAATGATGATTGCTTCGTCCGTCCAACTTACTGCTGGAAAGGAGGGGTTTTTGTGATTTGACGACTCATTGGGCATTACTGCGGCGCTTCGATCGGGGTAGTCTACCGTCACTCTACTACGGAGTAATTTAGTGCATGGCTGGTGGACCCCGATGCTGGCTGTCGTAGTGCATGGCTAGAGGAGGATCCACACCGTAGAGCGTGTCCACTGTTTTTCTGAAGAAAAAAATGATTACAACAAGCGTTTCCACTCTTACGACGGAGGAGTGCGAAACACGGCAGCCACTTGAACGTACACAGTGCTCCTACTACTAGGCATGTGCAGTGGTTCATACATCAGTACTACATAATCTTGTTGCTAGTGTAGTAAGATATGATGACAACAAATGATGTTGTGTGCATGTCAACTATATGAACAATAGTGTAGTAACAAAGTACCACTTTCCCGACTATCCGTTCTAGAATGAACGGTGAGATCAATGTTAACAGAACTAGGTCTACAGCGCACGGAGAGAACGGTGCTACAGTACTCCACGAAACATGAACCATATGAAGCACAAATAGTGTTAGGTAGGGTGTATGAAGGGTGCATGGGATGGGAGAAAAAGTTCCCTTCTCGACCCACTTTTGGGTGTTTGGCAGAGTGCATGAAGGGTGCATGAGTCCACACTAGTAGGTTTACACAAATACACGAAGAGGAAACAACTACTCCGTCTAGGTGTTTAAGTCATCTTATGTTGTGCACTGCGACCAAGGCGGAGAGGAAAAAGAGAAAACTTAATGTCTTTTTGCTAATTAACATTGCATGCAATGAACTAACCACTGCATGACATGTTTATTAGTCTCAAGTCATTGAAAGCGCACAGCCCACGTCTCTTATTGGTTTATATGTCACAAAACAAGAGATGGGGAGGGAGTTCATGTACCGTGCCTAAGTGTTTTGGGATTATTTGGTTTTCGTAAGGTGACTTAGACACTATATTGAGATGAGAATGCAACTAAACACACCCACACACTTTGTGCTACAGTGACTGATCTGCACCGTTTGAGTTTGATCCAATGATCATGTTGGGCGGAGACATGGACATGCCCATGCAGAGGGCGCCTAAACACCACCGAAGTCCTTCTACTTCTCGAGGCGCACGACATTAGTGATGCAGGGGGAGAAATGGCTGAAAGGCAATACAATCTACGGGAAGGCAGAGGGAGCCAGCCGAGGGGCGGGCAATCTTTTGGTTTTCACCATGGTAAAACACCAGTCGACGACTTCTCACATCAGGGAGCAGTGGGTTTTACAGGCGGAGTCATCATGACTAATTGCTGCCGCGCCTGCTCCCGTCAATCAAACAATTAAAAATCCTGCCGCGCCTGCTCCCGTGAACCAAAAAATTAAAAATCCTACCGCACTCAAACACCAGAGCAACGCCGCGGTGGATATTTAAATTTACCTGCCGGGAAGTAGATAAAAAAAGGGGTGAAAAAACAAATGTGGCGGCGGCCTAGCTAATCGGTCGAACTAGCCCAACTAGCTAGCCACCGTGCTTCACTGATGTACTCGGCGGGAAAAGTGGTCTTTCGTGATTTGATGACTCATTTATTTACTTTCTTTGGCGAAAATGCGTGGTAGGGCATCCCACGTCAGGAAGAATATATGCGTGCACCACCCGGGAGGACCCCGAAACTGCGCGGTAGGGTGTGACATGTCTCGGCACGAAGGAAAAATGTGCGTGTAAAAATTTACTATATCAGACGTAGTACCTATGGTTCAACCTCGGGACCCAGCTAGTCGGTCGAAAACACCCCACTAGCCACATAGCTTCATCATGCTAACATGGCACGGAGGATAGGTGTGGTTAGCTCCGTCTGGACCAGCCACAACATCTCTTATTCTAGGCAATTCTTCTATTTCCAAGCTTTTCTTAGTTGTAATAACACCACGGCAAGCTAGTGCCGCTCTTCGTGTGTGCCCGTGCAAAGGTTAGACGATGGAGAGAAGAGAGAGATTGCAGACCTGGGACCCACCAGTAAGTGAGTCAATGGTCATGCACGTGTAGACGAGGCACTCCCTCTACTCTACTCAACGTAATACTGTATAAAATCAAGTTATGGGACAAAGCCAACAACCGTTGTTGTTTCAGGCTATTGACTTACGCTTTGTAGTCCAAGTTGCCAATTCGAATCTCGTCTTTCAGATTTGTTAGTTTAGGTCCAAATTTGATTAATGACAAGTGGGACCCCCGTGTGTTATTCCGATATTTGAGTGTAGGATGGTTTTTTTAACAAACACTTTGCGCGGTTAGACATGTAACGACACAAGTTACACATATTTTGCAAGTTTACGAACAAAAATGACAGCGGCATAGAATATCACATCCACCCCGCACCTTAGATGCTATGGTGATATGAGTATTTACACCGTTGGAAGTGAGATCCAATGGCTTGGGAGTAGTCTTTGTAATTATGCGCAATTTCCAAACTCTTCAAAGGATTTTTTGCAAATAAAACATTCAGGCTTTGTTGTGCCGCTGCATCTTGGATCCAATGGTTCCCCCTTGCTCATATTAGGTGCTCCCCGTAGCTTAATAACCCACTATGGTGATATGAGCATCTAGGTCGTATGATCAGTGATCAGATGGCACATGCATCGTACTTGTACTTCCTACGCAATTCCAAACTCTCTCAGCCGTATATTGCAAAAACATTCAAACCTCCTACTGTGGGCCGTTAGATCTCCATGAACTCGCATCACCATAGAATCTACGGTGCAGGAGCACCTCATATTCTCCCGTGCGAGAAAACAGAAGGTGCTCCCGCAGCTTGGATGCTACGGTGATACGAGCTTCGAGGTCGTTTGATCTGAGATCCAATGGCATATGAGCAGTCTTTGTGCTTGTAAGCAGTGGCCAAACTCTTTGGGGGCTTTTCTGCAAAAAACCATTCGAACCACCGAGGAGGCATTGGGTCACAAATCCAACGGCTCCGAAGAGCTTGTATCACCAAAGCATCTAAGGTGTGGTAGCACATGATATTCTTACATACAGGAGAATATGATATCCTCCTTCATCTTAGATGCTACGGTGATACAAGCTTCGAGGTCGTTTGATCTGAGATCCAATGGCATCTGAGCAGTCTTTGTGCTTGTTAGCAGTGGCCGAACTCTTTGGGGGCTTTTCTGCAAAAAAACATTCGAAAGATCGAGGAGGCGTTGAGTCACAAATCCAACGGCTCAGAAGAGCTTGTATCACCAAAGCATCTAAGGTGTGGTTGCACATGATATTCTTACATACAGGAGAATATGATGTCCTCCTTCATCTTAGATGCTATGGTGATATGAGCTTCAAGGTCGTTGGATATGGGATCCAAGGGCATCTGAGTAGTTTTTGTACAAATTGTGTGCAATTCTCAAACTCATTAACGTTTCCTGTAAAAAAATTAAGACATCATGTGAGCTGCTCTATCTCAGATCTACAAGCTCCAAGCAACTCGTATCGGCATATAGCATCTAAGGTATGGGGCACATGATATTCTCCCGGCGAGGAGGGGTGGGGGTGCACAACCAATCGGTGGTTGGGACGGTGGGGACAAATATAATCTAAACAACCCTAAACAGAGCTTCACAATTTTATCTAAGGTCGAGGGGGTGACCCCCGACAATCATAGCTCCGCCTAATTAAACATAACATTTGCATGTACTGTAGTACTAGACTTAATATTCATGTTTCAGTTTCATGCTCGTTTTAAATATTGAATTCAGGACCATGCATGTCTTACATTTTACTCCCTTCGTTCCTAAAAATTAGTATTTTTAGAGATTTCAAGTGGACTAGCACATACGGATGTATATAGACATATTTTAGAGTGTAGATCCACTCATTTTGCTCTGTATGTAGTCGCTTGTTGAAATCTCTAAAAGACTAATATTTAGGAACAAAAGGAGTATTTTTGAATTCGTGTCATACATGCATGGTTTGGAAAAATAGATGCACTATACTTATTGGATTGTTGTTGTGTTCGTGTGTGGGTGTCATTTGCATTGAAAAACTTAGCAGGGATACCATGAAATGTGAAATCCACGTTGAGATCAATATATCACAAACTCACTCTAATTCAACAACTCGTCATAAATCAATTACCACGTTGAGATTAGTATTTGCAAGGAAAATACGGGCATTGTAATACACATAGATTCGTTCGGCAACTTAAAAGGTTCCTTTCGTATTCTCGAATGGTAGGATCCAACGGCGTACCAGCCAGACCTTGGGTCGTGTTGATCCTAAAAAAATAAAAAATAAAAAAATCGGGCTCATGTCCTTCTTGTGGCGTGCGTGGTACGCACATTAGGCAAGACCAACCAGTCGAGCCTCCGCGTTTTGAGTCGAAATATCTGGCGGCCAGAATTCCAGCCCATTCCCCTTATGTTCCCGGTCCATAATGACTACCGATGAACAACGGAGGGATGCTTTAGTAACTAGACAACGTTGTGTTCAAAAAAAGTAACTAGACAACGTTACCTACTGTGCCGAGCACGGTTCAATTCCCTCGGTCGCCGCTCGCCAAGGTCACCCGTCAACTGCATTGCCTAGTAGTAGTACTACTACTACACCAGGATGAGCACATAATTGAGCATGTTTGTTCGTGCCTAGTACTTGAGTTAATATATCAGGAAATGCACTGGTACGGAGGGATTATCCTTTTGCTCTGCATATATAACTTGTCTGAAGTCTAACTAAGAAATACAACATGACAGATATATGGCTTGAAAATTTATTGCATGATGCAGGTTATGATATTTTTTTGAATCCTGGATCTTAAATATCAGAAAATCCAAAAGTGACAATAAATTCTTGAAACTGAGTGGTCACGTGATATGGCACAAATATTACTTTGTAATATTTTTCTTCAATTTGAGACAAGCTGCTTATGACAAGTTGCACAAATGAAGAGCCAAGGTATTTTGGAACAAAGACCTGTCACGTTAAGGCGAACACTTTTACTATTGAAACCGTGGGCATTTACGTGCCGCCACGAGTCTCGCTTCTCATCGGCAAGTGCCGTCCGAGCAAGCGTGTGAGTCGACAAGAGACGTGCGAGCAGACCGCTGCGCCGGCTGACAGATAGGCGTGCGAGTAGACCGTTGTGCAGGCTCACCGGAGGCGAGACCTTTGACCAGGCTCCGCCGACCACCTTCGTCCCAACTGCTCCCACTTTTAATGTCGTCGGCGTTGCAGTTTAAAATCAACCCCGCAATACCCGGTATCGCTACAATCTTCTCTCTTCCTCTCCGATTCTCCTGTCATCTACCTCCAACCAGCCTGACCTAAACGTACGCCATGCCGCATCACGATGGTCTGCCCTTAGTCTTCCAGTTTCCTGAGGAAGACACCCAGCCGGAGTCTCAACAACATAAGGCGCTTTGGGACGAGCTTGAACTGGCCTTGCGGGAAGGCGCCGCATCTGTCCTCGCTCCCGTTCCGGCTCCCGTCGCCCCGATTGCGCCAGCGCCTATCCCCGTGGCATTGATGGGCTGGGAGCCGCACATTGTCGCCGAGCTTGATGCCATGGGGTTCCACGAGGTCCTCGCCGACTTGCACACGCCCGTGCACCTGCCAGCGCACGCGCCTGCGCGTGCACTGACGCGCAAGCTCGTGCCAGTGCCCGTGCACCTACCTGGGTGTGTATTGACGTGGGTTCCCGTGCTAGTGCCCGTGCACACGAATGTCTCCGCCGCGCCGTTGACAGCGCATGTCCCCGCGTGGGTGCCAGTGCCCTCCTCAGTGGCATGGATGGCCGCCGTCGACCGCTTCCTTGCACCAACGCCAGTCGCCTCCTCCCGCCAGTTGACTCGCTCCTGGAGACCGAAGTCCAGAACATTGTGGCCTTCCTTGAAGCTAGGGCCAACGTCCACGAGTATGCCAACAACGGCGCAAGACGCCGCCGTCTTTGTCGGTCAGTGGCCCGACGACACACACAGCACGGCAGAGGAGCCGCTTCCCACCGCAAGACGCCCCCGCCGCCGCCGCGTAATCTAAATTTGCCATGAAAAACGTTCGGATTTCCATGCTTAAAATCCGAACGTTTATCATTTCTGTTTATTTTAGATCGATCATCGTATAATTTAAAGTTGGAGTCAGACTCAACAAAATCTATGGTTTGATCGATTGAATGTTCTGCTAGAGCCGTATCAAATTAAATATAAAACGTCATCCAGCCATATGTATTCCTTTTCATCCAACGACATAGACCGCTTCAATGTTGAGCGCTCAACACGTTAGCGTGCAGTTAATCTCATGCCAAAAATAGTGCTAATCACATAATAACACGCAAATAATATCCAACTTAATATCCGCATGCAATTAATATACTTCCAAATTAACGTGCATTGCACGTACACACTAACTAGTGCTTCTAGCACGTGAAACTGGTGTCGTAAATTATGAATGCGTCCAGATATGGTCAACCGCAACATCGCCCAGGAGTTCTTCGTGTATGCTCGTGCGTCTAAACGCAGAAGGGGAGGAGAGAGAGAGCACACATGGAACCCACTAGTAAGTGAAGGCGAATAGTACTGAAAATAATATTACATCTTATCAATTATATAGGTTGTGGTAATATAAAAACAGTATGTGAACAAAGGGAGGTACAAGAAACATTGCAGTTCTACGTATGTTGCCTATTGACGTGGCTTGAAGGCCCTGGTCGCATGTTCGATCCTCGTCCTTTATTTTCTAATTTGTATATGGGTCCAAATTTGTTTCATGACATGTGGGCCCCTCGGTGTGTAGTTTGTAGCATTTTAATATGTGGGTCCAAAATTGTTCAATTCCAAGTGGACTATCGGTGTGTAGTTTTGTAGCTTATTAATAATAATTAAAGAGAACAATAGAGTTTTTTGCAATAATACCATGGTGCGATGTTGAAGCCGAGAAAGGACGTGCGAGAGAGCGATGACCGAGCCAGAGGGAAATCAACTAGGGGAGTTGAGGTGGTTGCAACGGAGTTTCGAGTTGTTGTGGGCCGAATGCTACAAAAATATAATCTAAACCGACTGGAATAAATGCCTACACAAATTAATCCAAGGTTGGAGTGCCCCTCGCAGTGTAAATAGCTCCGACTTTGCGAGGGATGGAGAGGTAGCTTCAATGTGTGGAAGATACGGCGTGAGGAAGTGAGGTCAATCGAGAGACATATAGATAGAGAGACAAAGTGAGTGTGGTCCGACATTCATGGAACAAATATATATGCTGTGGAGAGATATTGTCCAACTGAGCTTTTGGCAAGGGTGAGGGCTGTAAGATAGAGCTTGATAGATGATCCAGTCACAGACATGTAGATATATTTTGTGCGTGGGAGGAAGCAAGGTCGATTGATCACATAGGGTCGTCGTGCGATCGAAAGAGTGAGACTGGTTGGAGAGAGTGACCTAGATAGACAATGTGCATGAGAGAGCATACAATGTCAGTACTAGGGAAAAGCCTATACACAGAATCTTACTAGTAGCGAGGGTTAAAAACCCTCGCTACTGCTACTTACTAGTAGCGCAGTTTTTTAAACCTCGCTACTACTAAGTAGATAGCAGTAGCGCGGGTTTTTAACCCTCGCTATTACTAAGCGGTCTCTATCGTGCCCCCCGGGACATGCCATAGTAGTAGCGCGGGTTTTTAACCCTCGCTACTACTAAGGGAGATAGCAGTAGCGCTGGTTTTTAGCCCTCGCTACTACTAAGTGGTGCCATAGCAGCAACGAGGGTTAAAAACCCGCGCTACTACTAAAGGTCCCATTTTCAAACTCTA